>NW_008751963.1:431411-438423 GCF_000715545.1 Opisthorchis viverrini | reverse complement strand
TCCCCCCCCCCCCCCCCCCGCCTCCTCAAATCGAGTCGTTTTGATGCGGTTCCCTTTGATAAACAGCTAGCTTGTGAATCATAAGAAACTCGAGGGGCTGAACTACTGAAGCTAGCTCCTGCTGCCTCGTAAATCTTCATGACTGAAACAATAGGTTTAGACGAGGCTGGTGATCGGTCCTGTGGAGTGAACTCGCGTCGCTCGCATACCAAGCCATTTCATGTTTTGGATTTCGGGTTTGCATTAAGTTAGTCTTGTCGTATCACCACTGGCATATGTTAAAACCGATTTGTTGCCTCGTCCACAGCGGACCTCTTCCCTATCGACCTATTTTTATGGCATTTCGGGAATGAGTTCCTACCTCTCTGGTAACAACAGATTGGCAGTGTTTGTCCACGTTACTTCCATTGCTTACATACCATCATTCGACTACAGAGGACCCTGTAAAGGAGTCGAAACGCAGCGGCATATCTGTTTTTTCTTGTGATTTTATGAACTGTTTTGTTTGAATCTAGTTTTTAATCGCACAAAAAGTCAGCTATGTTGCATATCTTCTAACGTCTACTGCGATCGCCATGGCGCTTGCTATGGACCAACATCGTCAGTGGTCGCTGTAGGCGGATGGGTGTCAAGGGCTAATCACCGCGCTCTGGCACATCTGAGCATACTCGCCCATGTCGTTTGCTTCAGGTGGCCCGCTGACTTGGTGAATTACTGTTCACATTATCCTACGGACAGCTTCCACATTTTCGTCCCCATGCCTGTGCTCTCTGGACACGCCAGTCCACGTATGTCTATCGGTCGATTTCGAAGTCGCCAAAACACGTCATTCTGCGCACTCTCCTGCTGTCACACTCGGAATCACTCCACCTCCCGCCACCTGAGTCCACTGTCTGTTGACGGTCTCGCCATCACACACAGGGCAGACAGCACGACACAAGCGGCTGACTCAGCTAGGGCTGTTACTGGTGCTGCTGGCCTGTGTTGTTTCGGTTGCGTTAGCGTATTCTCCGCGTGTGTGTGTATGTGCGTATGTGCTACCGTCTACCTTGAAGACGCTTGCCGACGCGTGCGTCTGTGTGCACTTCTCTGCGCCCGGTGTGGACCAACGAATCGAATTGCGGCTGCTTTGGGCCATGTGGCCAGTCACTCGACCATTCTGCTGAAGCAGAGGGCTCGAACATGTGTTTGCGTGCGTGCAGTGCCCGGCAAAACGAGACGGTTCGAGAAAGAGGAAAGAAACAAAAACAAGACAGAGCAACTCATCATCGGCTGCTGTGCCTGCCCTGACCAGTCGGTCATTCGCCCTCATACGCACACGTGTCTGGTCATTGTAGTGGTAGAGACACCCATGTTGTGTCTGGTGATACGCATTGTGATTGTGGTTGTTTTTCTGCTAACTGCACACAACTGATGCCCGAACTTTTGGAAATCACCACCGATTTTCTCGTCAACAGAGGCGCACGATGACGGGAACTCGACGCATGATTTGTGGACTGTCAATAGACAAATTATAATTACTCGAACGCACCACAGCAATGCTGGTGCAGTTGTGTACGGGGAGGGAGGTATATTTTTTACGATTGGTTGCGTTTATCTCCGCGCGATAGCTTGTTTCTATCGGTTATCATACTCCTCATGAAGCCACTTCCCGGGGAAGGAGCTTCTCGGCTTCTCTGTGTGTTGTAACTGTATTTTCCTCAGCTTAGTTCTCGGTCTGAGCCTCCCAAGCTAGCGTTCACGTCAAAACAAACATCAAAGGTGCACAAGGTCTATTAACGCCCAAAACGAAATCAGGAACAGTTGTACAGCGCTTCGTATATATAGCGTAAGCGGCTATAACTTTCTGGAATTTCTGACGCGTTCTGGAGCTCCATTGGCAACCGGCATTTGGCCAATACTGGGTCATGATTGGCTGTTGGGTCCAGATTGTTGACCAATCAGATCTCGTCTTGATGCCGGACCGGCAAGCGTCCCGAATTTTGGGCCAACCTCGAGCGGGCCAGGCTTCTCGGCCGTAGCAGCGCCTAAAGACGTGCGGTATAGTGGGATCCGCGTGGATTCCTGCCTAACACTATGCAAGGGTTCACTTCAGTTCTGGTCGACAGTAAACGTTATTGTATCCTTTCCAGGGAAATGTCAACTCCTGTGCTGCCGTTGTACACTATTCGATGATTCTAGGAGAATCTTTGTCGCTAGCGCTTCAACTATCTCCAAGTTTACCCAGCTTGACTTATCAGTTCTTCTCCTGTACCTGAGCTCAACAGAGCATAGTCGTAGATCTATGCATCATCATTACCATCATTAGCTTTCCGTGATGTTTATTTACTAAATTCCTAATAATCGCCGTGGTGTTTGTCGCACTGTCTGCTGTTATTGATCCAGATGACATCGCACTGTTGTAGCATGCCTTGGTCACCGATGTGCCGGAGTATAGACACGCACACACACCACTACACATCCATAAAGACCGTATAAAGCAGCCATGATCCCGATGCAAAACTCGTGCAGCACGATTCCTAGTTAATCTCATCTACGAGAAGCCATCTCCAGGAAAACAGTGCCCAGTCACCCATTTTTCCCATTATCTCCTTGGTTGGTCAGTCAACTCACCAGCTCAGTCAACAAACCAATGATAGCAGTCCAGTTACAAGCTAGATTCATTCCATCGCGAAACCGTAGTATTTCTCAGTATTCAGATCGGAATTTACTGACCGGAAGGTCTGTGGTTCGAACCCGACCTCTGCCTCTCGACCTCTCCTGTCTAGACTTGAGCAATCCCAGCCTTCGTTCTTCCTTCTAGTGGCGTGGTAGCTAGGCACCGAAAGGGTGATACAGCTGAGCGATTTTTTCCTCATTTTGTATTTTTGTTGTGCATAACTGAATTCCCCCTAGGGCTCACAGTCGGCGCACCCAATTGACATTATTTCTTGTTGGCTGCCACAATAATCTCTGCTCCTGAAATATCGATATCACTTTGAGTTTCCGCTCTTTGGATGCACTTTCAGTCGTCATGAGAGCATCATTGTTACGCAAACCGTGAAGTGCCTGAGTCTTTTATGCAACCCTGTAAATATGTGCTCGATTCCCAGCTTGAAGTCATCGCGTGATTATTACTTCTAAGTCTCCCCTAGCCAGCACAGAAGTGAAAACCTTTCCAACATTTCAGACTAGTGGTTCAGCTTGTGAATGTCCGAAGAATGCTTCTGTCCCTTCCTTCATATCGAGTATCTTTAACATTAGGTGATGCGCTTCCACGTTGTCCCCTCCCCAGTATCACATAAACCTTATTCAAACCTATCTGTGTTGTGACGTGCGGAATAGCATTCTTCCTTGATGAAAGTAACCCGTGTAGGTGTTGTGTACCATGTGACTGTAACACATAATCGCAGACAAGTGATCTGGTTTATAACTTGACGACCAACAAAGTGGACCTCATTGTGGTGCACTGGTGTGTGTGTGTGTGTGTGTGTATCTTCAGGACCAGTTGTACTATACTGATTGGTGCATATGACACTCGGAAATTTTATCAATGTATGTGGGCCGATGAGAGCTAGTCTTCTGGTCTTCTAGGTTGGGAGCAGCAGCTTATTCCTTTAGAATAGTACTACCTTTGGATTGCCCATTTGACTCCAGTGCTTTGAGGCCAAACTTTCGAGCCACATACTTTCAATGAGAATGCTTGTCGCTCTCCCGCCTAGGTGCCCGTGCACAACAGAATGGAGTCCGTGTTGGCTATTGGCACTGCTGTCAACTTTTGTAGACCATCGGTCTGATTGATGTTGTGTTCACGCCATTGTTCGAATCATTGAGCAATGAACCTCGTTACTATTGCACAGCAAAAGGCGCACTAGCTCTCTAACTTCCCCGTACCCTAGGCTAACTCAGATCCGGAACTATTGATTGTCTTTCGTTCAGCTATAGCACCTTTTCGCCTCGCCACCAGAAAGAAGCACAAGGGCCGGGATACTGCCAGGTTGTCCAGGCTTAGACTGGGGAAATCGGGAGGGGCACAGGTCGGATTCGAACCACAGACCTTCCAGTCGGTAAATCCGTGTTCTAACCACTGAGCCATCACGCACCACAATAACTCATGACGGCAACTACTGCTGGACTACTCCCAACGACGACAGCGTTACTTACCTTCCAGCTAGACGTTTTTGGCACAGGCCTCGTTTAAAAGACAATACTCGCTCTGTTGCTACTCTTGTTTAGTAGTAGTAGTAGTACAAACGATTGCGTCATCACCCCTACACACGGATAGCTCATTGTTGATATTGACATTTCACGATATTCTTTAGTACTTTAGTACTGCTCAGAGATAGTTGATAACCTCCGTTCAAGCCCATTACCGTGCGTCGATTTGCGTCATCACGCACGCACGCACGCACGTACACACCACCCAAGAATGAGAGCGAAAGTGAATTCACGTTCCACGATCCAGCAATGTCCCATTTCAGTAACACAATGTACCGATTGGTGGACATGCTCCGTTTCGCGTAAAATATCGCAATCCTGGTTTGTTGTGACTTACTACTGCGCAAGCGAATCGATTCGTTTAGTGTGTTGGGAGTAGTAGTTGTTGTGTTGCTACAGCAGGTAGCAACACTACGAATCCAACCGTGCGTTTGGTTTACAATCCTGCAGTCACATTAATCTACGGTTGTTCAGTTCAACTGTTGCAGAGCAAGCTGAATGGTTTGGATAGTTTGACCGAAGAGATTCCAGCACTTTGCTACTCAACCGTTTCACCAACACAAAATGGTGCTTTTTCGTTCCATGTCTGCTGATCGCTATTCCCTGTTTCGTTTGCCATCGTTGTCAGTGTTAACACTGATGTTTCTCAGACGTGCAACTACTAGGCTCGTCTTTAAAAGTCCCAAAATAGAAAAGTAAGAAAGGACAGGGAAAGTACCTGGTGCTCACCCAAGACCATCCTGAAGCACCTTCACCTCAAAACGCTCACTCGGACAATCTGAGGGGAAACTGATAGCGCGGTCGCCACTGACATCCTCTATCCGCCGCATTTTTTAACGTCTTCAAGGTGGCTCCACCTGTGTCTCGGAAACCCGATTGTCGACGGAGGCTCGAATCAACAGCACGCTTCCACCAGATACCAGGTTCACCCCATAGTTCGCACCATTCAGGAGGGGGCGCCGGGAACAATAGTAGTCTGGGTGGGTGCGGATTTGCCATTTACAGTTGTACATGTCGAACCACCGTAGGTACATTTTTGGCCACTAAATTGCTGCCTGTAACGAATCCGCTGACACCACTCAACGTCAGCAACTTTTCTGTGCTATTGGTTGAATGCCTAAATGTGCTTCACACCCTTCGCTCGCAACCGCACAGCAACATAGACCGTCTGTAGAACTCGGTAGAAAAGTAGTTTCTCGAGCCTGACACGTGTTGTAGCTCAGGTTTGTATCTGCAAGACGTCAGCAAGGAGATGTACGGCAGTGAAGCATCGGTGTTGAACACTGATGCTATGCTATCAATGATGATGATGATGATGCAATAACTAGCAAAAATGCGCAAGTTCCAATGGTGGGCAGTATGCTCTTGGCTTCGCGAATTCACCACGTGACTATTGGATGAAACATTCCGTTGAAAGCGGCAAGCCTTTTGTTTCTGGTACCTCCCACACACATAACGAAACCCCCCTATTGACATGATGTTCAGCTGCGGTGTTTTTTTATTACATTCCGCCGTCAGCGAAGTGAGCCGGGCCCCAAAACGATTGGTTTCGCGCCAGATACGCAACGGCAAATAGGAACACCACATGCGGGTACATAACTTGATTTGGTTTAGTTGGTATCCTACACAATTGCAATAGGACTTGAACTTATCAGAGCTAGAAAAGAGAGCGAAGCGTTGTTCACTGAGTTCAGAACAACCATAAGTGTTTTTTTAATACATATTCCTCAGACACCAATCACATTACGTGGCTCTTCAACGAGTTTGAGTAGGTAGCACCCAGTTGATAGTATCTGACTACAGTTGCGCGGCCTTCTCATGCTAGTCGAATATCCTAGTTGAGGTGAAAAAATGCACTCTCATCCTGAGGAATGTCGTTAAAAGCACACAAAATAAAATTTCTGGTTGAGCTCTGAGCAGTGAGGCGTTCTAAAATCGTCTCAAAAGCATAGTCCTAATTAGCCAGGTAATCAGTGAACAAATCGGTGTTTCCATTTAGAACGCAAAAATGACAAATGAGTCTGCGTGTTCGCTAATGTTCCAGTGAGTACTGTACCGTTGTCTCTGGTGACCCAGAACAATAGCGACAAATTCAAACTGAACCTGAAGATCACTTCACCGTCCGTTGGAAAGTTTTGCGTGCTCGTTGGGAATAGATTTCTCAAATTTCTGCATTTTATACTCAAAGTAGAGTGGTTTGTTTATTCGTCTGTCTTTTGGTTTTCTTACTTCCGGAGAACAATTCCTGCCCTCTCGGAAGGGTTCTATCATTTCAGGCATGGATGGGTTTGTTCCGTCGTACGACCGTTTTCTCGGAATGATTTATCGACTGCATCAAATCACGGGTGCTGCTTCATGGTCATACAATCATATCTATTAATTTGGGGGAAGACTTGATGGTGAAATGAACACAGTGAGAAAGAGAGAGCGGGTAGAAGCATGAGGTGCCCACTCCTCAAACGCCATCGCAAGATCCCATCAATTGGTAGCCGTATAGGCGTTTTATATACGTCATCCTGGCATGCAGCCCACGTACCCATCTGTGCGGTTCGTCTGGCAACATCTGTGAAGGAGTCTCACAAGCGGCAAGTTGATAGATGTCTGTTTATCGTGTCTGCCTATGCCCCAACTGATTGTAGCTCTGACACCGTCAAAGACGGGTTTTACGACGCCCTGAATGCTCTGCTGCGGCGAGCTAAAAGCTCAGACATTGTGGTGGTTGCCGGAGATATGAATGCGCAAGTGGGCAGGCTAAGTGCATCTGAGACTCAATTGGGAGGTCGACAAGGACTGGACTCGGTACGTACGGACAATG
>NW_008751963.1:419337-429422 GCF_000715545.1 Opisthorchis viverrini | reverse complement strand
CATGCCCAGTTCAGAGTGGCGTAAACAGAGAGGTGGCCAACCCTTGACTTGGCAGAGGAGTATGAAAGAGATCACGAAACGCTTGAGTGATGGCGGTGCTACTCGCCTTCCAGGATGAAGACCGCGTGATCCTCACTGTGTCTGGTTGGAGACACTGCAAGATATTGCTGCCAACCGATGTCAGTGGCGTTCTTGTTGTCAGTTTCTGTCCAGATTGCCTGAGTGAATGTCTGGAGGTGTAGGCACCTCGGAATGATTGTGTTAAGCTAGCACTAAGTCCCTCCCCCATCCACCTTTATTCTTTTCTTTACAATAAGGCTTTCAAATAGTCATGGGTGTACGGCAGTGAATCATTGGTGTTGAGCACTGATGTCATGCTGTCGTTGATGATGATGATGATGACCCATCTTTTGACGTAATAGCCCACATTCTTGTGCCACAATGCTTCATCTACCAATCCATCTTTCCGGCCGCTCCGTTTCAAGCTTGGCCTTTGGGCACTCCCAGTCATGGGGCTATTCGATTCTTGGTTCTCCCGAATTACAACTCGAGATAGTTCAGTGTTTAAGGCGCCAGCTTATGGACCGTAAATTCCGTGGTTCGAACCCAACCTCAGGCTTGGGCAATCTGCCAGTATCCCAGCCCTCGTCTTACCTTCCGTTGGCACGGCAGCTAGGCACCGAACTAAACGATCACAACTACAGACTTTCGGTGGATAACATCACACCTTCTTTCCGGCGATAATTATTCGGCTGTGTGATATGAGCCTTACTCATCATGTTAGTCACTCGTCTTAGACTATTCGTTCGTCTCGAATGCTAAGCTGGTCAGGATATAAGGAAATCATCTCTCAGTTCAAAGCAGATCTTAGGCGCTTTTGTTACTCACCGTAGTCTTGTTTAAATGTTCTCTGAAGAGAGTTTGGCTGCAAACTGAGACAGTGGAAAAATAACGTTGAGATTACTCGAAACTATGACAGCTTCTGGTGAGCATCCGTCTAAAGTTGTCATATCGCTTCTTTTAAGAGGGATATTAGGGTGCTTTGCAAGGTGAGATGGAAACGAGGTCCTAGATGAGAGGTGTCCTTCAGGCCACCGAGGGATTTTGAAACATGCATCGAATCTTGTCGGGGTGAATAAGAGAATTCTGTGCGAGTTCCCCCCTATGTGATCTAACGTACACTTGGTAGAAAATCACGAATTACGAAAAAACCAACGTTTCCACAGACTTCCGCGACATTCCACAGTTTTTCACGATGAATGATGAATTCTAAACGTTGGCCTTATCGGGAGAGTGCAAACTGCTTCATTCCCGCACGTCCTCGGAAAAATGACTCAATCTCTGACCATAGCATCCATCCTCGTCCGTCCACGTGGACAAAGCGCAACATCCATAGATTCCACCGATTGCCTCTTTCCGTATCGTGTCAAACACGGTTGAATTGGATCCCAGTTTTTTTTTATTGTTCCGTGACATTATTGTATGCTTCCATAGACTTACTTCGAATCTGCAGTTCGCTAGTGAGTACAACAGTCATGAAGAGCACTGATAACTGTGAAGAAGTACTTCACTCGTTATATAACCTCAGTACACTACTCATAAGCTTGCTGAAAATCCTTCGGCAGCCCACGATCGGTTTTGCCCTTCTTTGGGCTCATCAGGTAGGCGAAGTCCACGAGGTTCTGTCAACCTTACATCCCACTTGAAACCGGGCGAGTCTGTCGCAAAACCAAATTTGTTTGAAAATGGGTGTATTTCGCTAATTTCGTGCAATTTGGTTTCAAGTAGAACATAAGGTTGACGGAAACTCTGGGACCGTGCCCCAAGAAGGGCGAAACCGGTCGTGGGCTGTCGACTATACATGTATCGCGATATCTCCAGTATTGTAGCAACTGAAACCTGAGGCGGTCTTTTTGCAGCACATTCACGCTTTCTAATGCCGACGCATTTTTTCTCTGCTACCCCTCTTTTGATACTTGTAGACGTCACAGCGAATGACCCATATCCCCGTTTTGCGTTCTGACACAGTATCATTGGTTGACCGATCTCTAAGTGTCCGTAGAGGGAATCAGTTGAAGAAATGGTAGATTTCATTTGGATTTTCGTTGATTGTATCCACTTACTCAAGTGTTGTTCGGTCTGGAATTGAGGGCAACTGTCGGTCTCGCAATCGAAGCTAGACATGGTGCTTTGAATTTCACAGGTACATGTGTGCTTGTATGTTTATTTGAGTGGTAGTTGCCGCATTTTTTCATGCCCTCAGTTGGTTAACTCATATTGTTTGGCTTCTTATGCGTGCATTGGCGCGGGTGAACTTGTACGAACGCCATCACCCGTAAGCGGTTCTCATCCACACTCTACCTTCGCTGCCTTACTGTGTATCATTACTGACGCGACTGTTATTTTACTATTATTAATTATTATTGTCGGTTTGCTATTGTCAGACCGCACCGGGAGCCGGACGCAGCAAGGCGAGTGCGAAGAAGGCCAATGCCGCCACAGCTTCAGCTATCTCCAGACCTCCATTACCTGGACCCAATTCGGATCCTTTTGCAATGAATATTCGCATGCCAACACAACAGCAACCTTTGCGACAGAAACTTTCCACCTGGAACATGTGTCCTGCAAGCATGACGGCGAATTTCCCTTCAGGTATGACCTCTCCACCACTGTCGTTACCAATCGGTGCCGACGGTCGTACCGGATGCATCTCTCCCGCTTCCTTCTCCTCTCCATCCGGTGGCGTGGTGATGCGACCCAGTTCAGGGCCTCCGGTGAATTCTATGTTTGCCGGAATGCCTCACGCCCCATTGTCCTCGGGTCCGGTTGATTCTACTATTCGCTCAACTGCTTCTCCTCGTCAATACCCTGCAGGTCAGGGTGTTCCCGTGCAGCAACAGCAACACTATGCTGCTCCAGCCAATCCTGGTTCGACTCCTCCCACTGGTCCACTGTATTTCTCAAATCAACCGAACCATCCTTCTCAGACTGCTAATCTCGCGACCTCCGCTTGTACTACTGCAGCTGCACAACAGCAAATGCAGTCACAACTAACCAACTACCCACCAACCACCCGCATCTCATCCTCGCTGCATTTTCAGTCACAGTCAGCATCGGGACCCCAGCAGTTACCAGCAGCTTCCAACCGTATGCCCACACATCCACCGAACAACTCAGCCGGTAGAGGCTTCACAGGTCAGCAACACGGGTCTGAACCGATTTCCACGGACAAGCTCTCCGCACCGCCTTACTCGAGCCCCGGTCCTAATGCAACCGCACCTGGTGTGGTTCCTTCCGTCAGTTTACCGGGAGGTATGTCTTCATTACCA
The DNA here is from genome assembly GCF_000715545.1 of Opisthorchis viverrini. Taxonomy (NCBI): domain Eukaryota; kingdom Metazoa; phylum Platyhelminthes; class Trematoda; order Opisthorchiida; family Opisthorchiidae; genus Opisthorchis; species Opisthorchis viverrini. The sequence continues at coordinate 426,093 of NW_008751963.1, read as the reverse complement.
TAACTCGTGTGCTCACTGTATGACATCATCCTCCCATGCTGTTCAGCAGTCGCGTTCTGTTTCGCCACAGACCCTATACTCTGTTCCGCGTCAGTCATGTGTTCCAATTCGTGGTCAAGTGGCTATTCGCTTGAAGTTCAGCAAGACCAGCCCGACTAGCAGTGCATTTTTCTGAGAGATAGTTTCTTTAGAGAAGGAGGGCAGTTGAATGCCAGAAAAAGTACTGTTGTACGATTGTTGGATATTTTGAGCATTCTATAGGGTTGACGTAAAAAAAATTCCATCACCTGTCAATTGAATCCGCCGCCATTTGCCTATGTACGAGTTGTTTCGTTTCTGCGAGGAAGCATTGTGGTATCCTCGAGGTCGTTGACCAATCTCACCTTTACGATTACTTTGAACCAACTGTTTCTTCACCTATTAAATGCACCGGCAATCGAACAATTTACACCATGAGTTTGGAGCACAGGACAAACTGTGCCGTGTCTACCAGGAATAGGCTCTCCATTGCTTTTCCGGTGACGGATTTTTTAAAATCGTTTTTTGCTCATCTCACAATATCTCTAGTGGATTCGGTCCAGATTTCAATAACGCTATAACAAAGAAGCTTTTTGCAGAATATACTCATTTGCACACTGATTCGGTTTTGACGGGAGACTCACCAGGAACCCAACTGAATCTCTCGTTTATGATACTTTCAAGAGGCTTTTATTTTCAAAAGAATGAAGGAAGCACAAAATTCTCTTTGCTGACCTCTACGCCTTTGACTTGCTAACCGGCGAGCCGTCATCTGGAGCAGTTGAACGAGGCGTTGAAGGTCACGCTTTCCAGTGCCAGTCCCATTTTGTTCTTGTTCTTATCCGTGAGAATTTGGACTCATTGGACGTTCGCTGGTTGGGTGGTATTCAATTCTGTTTTCCATATTTGTCTCAGGTGATAGAACTTCGCATTCCACTCCTTGATAGGCTTATGGAGGCGGGAAAGTCAAACAAACACTACAACGGCGAATAAGATTCGCTTCGTAAAATGTTGAGTTGGTTGTTGTCGTTCGTAGCTCTGAGACACAGTTCGGTAGAGAAATAAGTGGGCTCGTAATGGACCAGTGACCTACTGACCAGAATGCCCGTGATCCGAATGCAACTTCGGTATCTCGAATGCTCCTGTCTATGCTCGGACAACTCTTCCCTCCTTCAGGTGGCATGGCCATCGGGCACCGAAAGTGTTGTTACTAAATTATTATTACTGCTATTATTGGAGAAATAAATGTACCTCTGTTTTGAAGCTAAGAAGGAGGCGAGTTAGATATCAGCCGAGGACATCCACGAATACTGGTTGAACTCAGGGAGATGCTGTCAGCTATGCCTTATCCAGATAGGTGATTCCTGAGTTTCGGGCAAACATCTTGAAATGGCGCACGGATTCACAGCCGATTAGGATTCTCCCATCACTTTTTCCCTGTTATCCGAGTGCACATGTTCCAATCGTCTGTATCATCCAAAACGGATATTTGTTTACTCGTACCAAAACTAAGTAGAAGAATTCACCAGCTAGACTCTCATATTGTTCTAGGTTAACATCTAATGATGATAACGTTCCATCCCCTTCGTGTTTGCTTTGACTATCTGAAACTACTGCAATATGACTTTCGTGTTTGCTTTGACTATCTGAAACTACCGCGACCTGTAGGTGCGAATCCCGGGCATTTCGATTCACACCACCAATAGTCCACGTAAAATAACCGGAATATACACCAAAACGCAATCAGTCTCTCACGCAGCCTCTTCTGTGATTTAAAAGCTAGTGTTCCGCAAAGTAGACATTCTCTATTTGGGGGGAAATCCTTTGAAAAGTGGAAGAACTGGGTGGGAATACGGGATATATTTCTTTTGGTTAAGCGCTTTCACACTAACTTTTTTAAGGGAATGACAAGTGGTGCTAAGAGTTTGTGATGCTTTTTTTGCGAACACTCAGGCAATTTCTATTCACCTCCTGTAGTTGGTGACGCCATCAAAGTCAGCATTTTTTATTTCTTCACCTGCTCTGACATATGTTTGTGAAAGTCGTACACGAGGTTGATAAAGTCCAGTGTCTATCCTATCATATTTGCCCTTCTTGGTTTTTTAATTCCCACTGGACAATCTTTGGTCCCTTGGGGACACATCGAATCGCGTGTCGGCTATATTGATAGGCTAGCCAGATTCGCTTTCTGATGTAAGCCTTCAGCGGGACCGAGACGGTCCAAGTGGTTAGAGCGCGAATTTACTGACCGTGGAAGGTCCGTGGTTCGAACCCGACCTCTGTCTCCCGACTTCCCCTGTCTAGGCTTGCGCAACCTGGCAGTATCCCAGCCCTTGTGCAACCTTCGGGTGGTATGGCAGCTAAGCCCCGGAAGGCTGCTACAGCTGAGTGTTTTTTTTTGTAAGCCTTCAACCTAGCCATACCACTCTTTATTGGGGCCTCCTTCATCATGGCTTTGCGGCAACGGAACCCCTCTGGTGCACTTCCATCGATGTCAACCGCCATCAAACTTTTGACTCAGAGCACGGGGCTCTGTGTTACTTTCACTAGCATAGAAGTTCATTTCTCGAATTCTTTGTGTATCTAATTCATTGCGTGTCCATTTCGTTTGTCGTGCCCTTGAGACCTCAATAGAAGCCAAGTGACTTTATCAAATCGTAAACTATTTTTTGGTCCGCTTCCTATTCGTGTGTGGTCAAAACTCGGTCGTTTTCTTATCGTGGATGCAGGTGGACCAATGTTGTCAGATATTTATTATTTTCCCATTGGCTGCGCGGAAGACCGAGTTAGCCTGGTTTAAATGTTCCTCCCGCACACACTTAAATGGGTGGCTGTACTTCGTCACAAACATCCTATTGCCTAAACCGACCCAACTTTATCGCGAAGATTATCTGTTAGCCTTCGCACACTGTGATTACTTTGTGGCACACTCCGCTACGGAAGTAATGATGCCATTACAAATGTTCGACGATGATCGCTTTCCTAGGGGAACCACCCGAACACTGCCAGCCGTCCTGTTAAATCAAACTAAATTTAGAAGGAAAAATGATTGGGGAAGGTCACAAAATTTCAAGCGGTTCTTTGGTTCAAAGCCAGGCTGAAGGTTAGTGACATCAGTCACCCTCAACAGAATAAGATATCACTGTTGGGAGGAATCCTACACCCCAACCGTATGACTGCACTGCAACGGACAGTACACTTGACTCGTGCTGGTGGAATCCGTCCAGTATCGAAGCGAGTTTGGATTAGTCCAACAACCAATCGCATCTCAATGTCCGCTTCACGTCACTTGCAGATGCCACACCCAAAAGAGATTTAACTTTCGAGAACGTTGCTGACGCATGAATTTTAGATGCGGTCAACTTGCACGCAGTTTTTGACCTGTTTTGAATGTGCAATATTCCTTCGTCGTTCTGCCGACATCGTTTGGGAGATCGTACCGGTCTTTGAAGTCGATTTGCACATTAATTTTTCTTGTTCTTACCACCTAATGCAGTCAAATCCGATTTATTTAACCAACATTGCCAAAGAAAATGTTAATTTTTTAAAACACCACTCAGATGGCTAAAGCCTGGTTCTGTCGGGCAAACTGACCATGCGTTTTCCCGAGTTTAACAACCTCATCTGGTTTAACAGCCGATTAATGCAATTCCAATAACTTTACTGAAATTTGTGGTATCCAACTGCCTTTGTGAACACTCACCCGAGGCTGTGAGATCCTCTGGACCACTAATTTTATCGTCTGCTGCATTTGCGTTCAGAAACAGATCGGTTGGTTTGTCCAATCACCAACGGTATGGTTTGGGGACCTACTCAAATTTCATTGGCCGATGTGATGCATCAATTTCTTCCCGGAGGTATCCATGTTTGTCGTTTCGAATTCGACTTGACCGCGAACCACTTGAACACAATTGTTGGACGTAGTGACCTGGACATCGTCGTGTGCAGTCACCTACTATCTGAACCACTTCAAGTATGCCATTGGCCTTCGGATGCGGTGCAGATACGCTTCAACGAATATCTTCTGCGATTGGATCGAAGTTCTGTTGGTGGTGGACAATCGGCACACAAAGTGGCTTGCGTGAAGCAGTTATGTAGACCCGGTAGAAATCAGTTGGAGATTGCCATACTGGGTCTCGGAGAAGATCCGAGCCAGGCAGCCACGATGAACAAGAGGCATACAATGGCCGGTCTCTTGGAAGTAAGTCCCAATTTTATCTTAGCGTAACACTGACAGAAACAGGCGAACTGGGTGTGTTTTCGAACTGGATGAAACAGATAACTTTGGGCGGAAGAAAGCCCTAGTAAAGAATTAGATGAAAATGGAAGGTAAAGACCTACTTCCTAGAAGTCTTAGGTGTTTAGAAAGAAGGAGCAGAAATAGATTTGAAGATCAAGATCAAGATAAGCAAATCTGGATGTCATGTCAAAGTAAGGGGTCGTCAGTGGGATTTACCCAGCATCCTTTGTGAACCTCGCTGGACATAATCCTCACGCACAACGATAGGCGAACTTTGGTTAAGCAGTCCAGCTAGAAGATAACAGTATGCACACCGGTTATGTGCCATGCCCTGCAAGCCTGCTTAGGAAAACGCGAAGGTCCCACAGTATTCAGTATTCGGTTCACATTGCCGCGCCATGGCATGTTCTCCGCTAACCCTTCTCTAACAATAGCTTAAGACAGAAAACAACGCTTTCTCGGGTAGACGGGGGATTGCCGCACGTAGTACGTGCTTACCCACCTCTTATAGGTAAGTTTAAGATGTTAGTTTCAAGATTCTGATTCGTTACTAAGTTCCCGCTTACACACTACTTCGTTGCGTACTCCCTGCAACTTGGTAACGCCTACTATGCGACAGAGGCACCGTCGTATCAAAAGTTTATAGACCATATGGGGTGCATGTTGCTTTACATTGCATAAGGCTGTGACATGACCTTAATTGGCACAATAACCTGAGTCCAGACGATCGATTGAAGGGCACGATGGACTTACTTTGGTGTGCGTCCAGTTTAAAAGTACAGGTGTTGTGCAAGGCTGAGGGGACAAATCCTGTAACTGACCGCGCATGTATTTCCAAATCTGTGGGAATGCTCATGCGACTTCATGCTCACACCTCTGGTAAATTGCCTACATACGTTTTTGCGGCAACTAGTTTAGTCAGTCTCGATTGGATGACTGATTTAGTTTTTTTCCGCCCCATCTTTTGGGTGGGAACATGTGCAAGGGAAATGTACTGAATCGCACTCACCTCACCAGCTCAAGCTGAAGGCCTTTAAAACGGCTCGAGAGGAACCACATTTTGAGTCCTAAGCCCTGCCTTTACCTGTTGTGTTTCTGACATCCCTCTTATGCTGTTTTCTTGTCTGAGGAATCATCGGCCACACATTTCCATGCTATTTATGTTATTCCCTTTATTTCCGCATCCAATTAAGACACATCGCTTTGCGGCATTCATGGCTCACATGCCCGCACTGAATGTTCTCTTGGACGGATTAAAGCGACGGCGACCGGCTGGGGTGAACGCGCTTTGCGACATCCTAGAGGGCCGGGTTGGGTCCCGCAGTGAATCCTCCGGGAGTCTTCCTTCACCTGCCCGTCCCACTCCCGTGGTGGCCGAACTAAACCTGGTCTGTCCCGTATTTCGAACTCGAATGAATGTGCCAGGACGTATCATGGGCTGTGAACACGTCGAAGCGTTCGATATGGAGGCATTTCTTCGTCGAGAGGTCCTTTGGCCACGACTAAACTGTCCGATTTGCAGGTTAGTCCCAACTGAATCTGGTGTTTTTTTTAGTATCCAGTGGTTGCGGATCATCATTGTTAGGTTCTTGGCTAGGATTATTGCACTTTTGTGTCCTTCGATTACAGCCAGCCTCTGACCGTTGACACCATGAGCCTTGCTGTCGCTGGTATCAGTTTTCAGGTTCGGTCAACTTCCAGCGCTTTCATGTCGATGCTCACCGAGGGGCGAAATGGCTCAAGTGGTTAAAACGCGAATTTACCGACCGAAAGGTCCGTGGTTCCAACCCGACTTCCCCTGTTTAGGCTTGGGCAGTATCCCAGCCCTCGTGCTTTTCTCTGTTGGCATTGCAGTTAAGCCAAAGCTGAACGATTTTTTCGCGCAGTTGAGGCCAAGATATAATTTATATGGCCTCAAAGTTAGACAACTATCTCCCTCAGACCAATCCACCACTAAAATTCAATTAAGATATTTTCATTTGGCTTCCCGCCTGTGAACGTGAGAAGTGACAATCACCCCAGATGGCTAGAGGGTTGCAGTTCACCTCGGCCCTTTGGTCGTCAGTTTTTTTCTTTTCAGTCCAGTATCAACGCGCAACCTCTAGATTCACCCTGTTGGTGACCTCATTCGTCAGATGGCTTGTGACTATCGATTCCCGCTGACCCTGGTGTTTAAAACCTTTAGCTTTCAGCCAGTCAATCGAAACATCGTTCACTCTAGAACATCACAACATGTGGTGATCAGGACACTTGGTCAGCAAAGTATAGTATGTATTCTTATTGCGTACGCTACAACTACGTCTAGAACTCAAGGTTTCTGTAGGGCCGAGGAACAACTGCTGAGACGGGTTCTGAGCTCCTTCATTCCTTGGTTGACTTGTGGCTACCAACGGTATCAGTATGAATTACCCCGGGAGACCACTTGGCCTTCTTACCCTAAAGAACGGCCAGCTGAAGCTTATTGAAAAGGATATATATATATATATATATATATATAT
>NW_008751963.1:372966-414867 GCF_000715545.1 Opisthorchis viverrini | reverse complement strand
ATGAAATTCGCGCTCTAACCAAGAAGTTCGCTCACCGAACTTCTTGGCAAAGCCATACCGCACACTGACGGTTACAGTGTTTCCGTGGATATATATATATATATATATATATATCTATATATATATGTATATATATATAATCAGCTGATTAGCCATGGTAACTAGCTTTGGAATGCCTCTGTTATGATGCATCCTAAGAACATGGTTAATTCGATTGGCGCTACGGACAACATTTAGGTTAATCTCTAAGGGCATTTCAAATATTGAGGGTTTTTTTATGCGGAACCGAACTTAGGTTAATTCCTGCAGGTTAAAATCATTTCATGATACAGTATTCATCCTCTCTGCTAAATTCCGAAGTGTTGGATAATAGAAAACCCAGGTTCGTACGATACCGCGAGCTGCTTTAAGCTTACTTTACATGTTGTGAATATATACGTAGTTCAGTCAGTTCATTAGGTGGCTGTCGCACTCAGAGAGAATTTTCGGTCATTGTAGCAATACCTCTGACAATCTTTGGAACAATAGACTTCCAATCCTGCATGTTATCGCTCCAATTCATTTGTCACTGACTACCTGTTTGCCTACTAGAATGCTTTGGTTTTTGTCTCACCTGCAGGCACAAGAGCCCTGCTGGACTGGACGGTTTGTGCATCGATACAACCATTTTGAACGCTTTGAATCTCGTACACCCTGCGATCGAAACTATTTTGGTACGATCCGACGGCTACTGGAGATTACCAGCCCATATATCGTTAGATCTGCCACCGGACATGGATCAGTGGCAACCAGTTATTGGTCCACTGACAGAAATTGTCACCCAAGCTTTTTCTTCTATGGCGATGGTTAAAACGGGTGAGGCTAGAGGAACACAACCCTCAACTGCAACAGCTTGTACAACACCTGATTGGACTACGGGAGTATCTGCAACACCATCAACACCCCAACGAAGTGGTCAGTCAAGACCCAACTGTTTGAGTCGGTCGAAATCGGGCCCTGTTGGTGCACCACCTCTAACACCGGGCAAAGAGGTTATCTCTTCTCCCCCATGGCCCGTCTGGTCTGGATCACCATCCGTGCAAGAGAAGGTTGGCGGACCTCAGTCCTCAGAATCCGGATCTAATGAAGGGACTAATAACGTACGACAGCCAGGAGCCACACGACCATCCTCACAACCAAGTGAGTTTATGTCTCTCGACTTTACGATATATTGTCATTATTATTACTGCATTTGGCGCGCTCCGTCTCACTCCTACGACAAGACAAACCGGCTCCGCTACAGTGTAGACTGCGACACTTTTACCCAATTCTTTCTCCGACTATTTGATCTGCCATCAGTTTCACCTGAAGCTACCCCCGTACAAAGGTGGGCAAAAGATTCGTCACGTGACAGATTGTAAGCTACGGACAGTGCAGTCAGGAGTCCACGTACGGGGTCGTATCTTGTTCCGGTTACCCGCTGGATCTTGAAGCCACTAGCCCTTCAGTCTAGTTCGCGTGCTACTGTGTGGCCTTCATTGACTATGGTACTCACGTCCACGATTTCGTGTGCCCCGAATCAGTCTAACTGTTTTTGGTAGTGATGTTACGGCGCTAGTTAACTCAAGCCAAACAGTGGAGCCGTACACCTGAAGAAGAAAGATTATTGCTGACCTGTCTATCAAGTCATACGAAGCTCACCACCTCTGTTATGATGGTGGAATTCACCTCTGTCCCGTCACCGTACTCTTTAGGTTCGTGTACAGTTTTTGGTCTTTTGCATGCAAGGCGTATGCCAATCTATGCTCAATGTGCTGAGAGTTGCCTGTTTCACATGCAGCACCATGATCTATTAATCGGTACTCACACACAACACCTACCGAGCGTTTGTCACATAATTTCATGGTTGGTGCTCATCCGATGGATGTAATCGGGCCGATTGCACACCACAGCTGCTGTGCACACTGGATTGATCGAGCACCACGGCATCACCTAAGCCATTTGCGTAAGTTACTATGATGCGTACGAGCCAACTCACTGACTAGGCTTACTTCACATGTTACTTTTTGAGCCAACGTGACTCACCTATTGCGTGTAGGCCGTCATCGTGGACGTGTATTCAGTGCGCCGAAGGGATGTGAACACTGTCCATATCACTACATAGCCCGTTGTTTTACGAAAATTATATACAACCTCTGAACACGAAAAAATGTATTTCGGAACCTGGTCTCAGTCTACTAGTGGGCTACTTTTCCGTCCGGCTAGTTGAATATCTTTTATTGTGCGTAGTTGGTGCGGTGTCTTCGTATGCACTGTTGCTTAACTGCTGCCGTTTTTCGATCTCTCAACACACGTCAGTCGTGTAGGTACAGTACAGTCGTTCTCCCGTTTGTACTGCGTTTCTTTTAGCTTGTGTAGTATGGCTTGTTTCACTTGACCTTCCTGCCATCGGGACTAGAGACCATCAACTCCGAGCAGCACTACTGACTTCTCGTGCTTTGTGCCAACTTCAGCCACTCACTCGCAAATCAACGAGCAGAAAGATAGCGAACGAGCTGCTGTTAGAATCACTGCCTTTCCTCTATTACTCTAGCACCTGACGCTCAAAATGCTAAAATTCGGTTTGCTGGCGACAGTCGGTTATTGTTTTGGATACGTCCTGAGTTTCCAACCGGGTTTGATCAAATCGATAAATGCGGTTGAAACATAATGGAAACATCCGTTTTGCTCTAGAATGTAAATACTTTTTTATTCATGACCAGGATACATCCTCCAGGTGTGCTCTGGATCGTCGCACGTTTTCAACCTCAACTTACTCCCTCTTGATTGATCTGAGGGTGCCTAAAACATGGCCATCCGCATATCTCACCTCGCCAGGGGATGTTCTAATTTGGACTGTGAGAGGACCCAATCAGAATCCTGATTTTATGAAAAAATTAACTCAGGGTGTAGAATACCTCGATCCATTCAGGAAATCACGTGCAAAATCACAAGCCAGAAATTGTGGATTCTTAAGATTTATCGAAAGATGCGGCAATACATGTATAGAATACTTAACAAAGGGCTTACAAACCTCAAATTATGGGGGTTTCCGTCTGTTGTAGGAAGTAGTTCAAGTTCGAAAAAAGCCCGAAGAAGATGGCAAATCGATCTTAGTTTGCGACACACGCCTGGGCACAACACGTGGTAACGCAAAATGGTCAAAAAGCGCGTTTGAAAAATGTTCGACCAAATCGGTTGGACAAGTCAAGGACTAAAAGTTCATGAGGAATTACAAATGCATATCGAGTCCATGAGGTAGACGCAGTAAACAGCAGGCTCAGACAAGGGATGGGTTTGACCGGGGAAATGAAGTACACAGGGACGTGTGTAACTGCTTTTTTTTGCGGTGAAAACTTGTTCATCCTAGTTGATTCCTCGGATGAGAATCAACTCGTCCAATCTCCTGAAGGGTCTAAAATTGCTAGCTACGTTCCCATATCCGTAACACTTCGTCTCCACGTGATTGTGCAGTCACCACAGGCTTTTCAATAAACGTTGACTTCATCTATCGGATGAAATCTATGCCTGTATTTCGTGAGCCACGGCTTAGAACCTCTAACTCTAAATTTGGATAAAAAGTGGGGACCAAATGTGTTAAGCATGTGGACAGATCGGGTGGAAAAAGATGAGGACTAGGTTATTAAACGAACATTCCATTGTTATTACGGTAGTGAATCCAATTGGGTCGATCGCGGGGACTAATTACCAGCATGTGACTTGAATATTGCATTGACTTGCGGGCAGTACTTCTACCAATGTTGGTATTCCTCTCCCGCAGACAGACAGCTATTGTGGCCTTGGAGTCTGAAGTGTCCCAGTTGCTAGGGCACGAACTGTCAGTCGAAAGGGTCCTACTTCGAAACTCCTCTCTCGCGTTTTGCGTGTTGGTTTCTAGCCTTCGAAAACATGACAGTATCTTGGCTGTTCAGCTTCAATGGCAGCTGTTAATCGCAATTTCACTACATTCACACGAATGGCTGTTTTAATCTTTATATCGGTTGATGAATTGTTTTCCAGAGCCCGGAGAGTAACGTAACCTGGAAAGTGAGCTTAGGTACCAGACGGTTGCTGTTCGCCGCAACGCCTCGCAGTATCCTCCAGCCTGAATTCATCAATGGCTGTGTAAAGACAACACGAATCGGGTTGTTGTATGGGCGCCTGGTAGAATCGTAGCTTCTTGTTGCTTCTACTTCGCTCTGTCCTTAGCCGTACGATGACGATGATGATGATAATGATAATGTGTCTTATCTGTTCACCAATGTTGGTATTCCTCTCCCGCAGACAGACAGCTATTGTGGCCTTGGAGTCTGAAGTGTCCCAGTTGCTAGGGCACGAACTGTCAGTCGAAAGGGTCCTACTTCGAAACTCCTCTCTCGCGTTTTGCGTGTTGGTTTCTAGCCTTCGAAAACATGACAGTATCTTGGCTGTTCAGCTTCAATGGCAGCTGTTAATCGCAATTTCACTACATTCAGACGAATGGCTGTTTTAATCTTTATATCGGTTGATGAATTGTTTTCCAGAGCCCGGAGAGTAACGTAACCTGGAAAGTGAGCTTAGGTACCAGACGGTCGCTCTTCGCTGCAACGCGTCGCAGTATCCTCCAGCCTGAATTCATCAATGGCTGTGTAAAGACAACACGAATCGGGTTGTTGTATGGGCGCCTGGTAGAATCGTAGCTTCTTGTTGCTTCTACTTCGCTCTGTCCTTAGCCGTACGATGACGATGATGATGATAATGATAATGTGTCTTTATCTGTTCGTGCATGTTGCCTATTCGTGTGACCTCGTGTTTGTGCACGGGCGCACACACGTATTAATCACTCATCTGTCCATCTGTTCGATACACACTTTTTCACAAATCCGATCGTCTATCGGCAATAGAGTTGTTTGGTTACACACCGACACACCAACCAGGATCAATACTTCTAACCTAGCAGTTTTTACCGTCAATGGCTGGCTAGTTGGTGGATAGTTTAGCTAGCGTGTTAGTAGCTCAGCGTGTGTGTGGTCAGTTTGGACGGAGCAGAACGGAGCAGTGCGGACAGACAATTCTGAATCTGGTCGGCTGCATCCGGGAGAAATCTGTCACGCAGCAAATTCTGTCTTACGGCAAAAACAGTTTGATTTCAAACTTTGGCTGATGGACTTTCAACTTATTTGGGAGCTTCCAAAAACCAGTTGCTGGAAATTCATCCTATACATTACACACACACACACAAACATACGTACATATATTACATACACATTGGTATTCTAACCCATCGGCTTTGAGAAAGTGGAAGCGACCGTTTTTTTTTTCGGAAGTCGGTTGTAATTGTATAGGGAGTCGGGTACGATTTTTTTAGCCCGACGTTGTCGGTATTGCGAACAATCTTTCACACAATCTGTCCACACAATGCAACGGAAAGGGAGATCATACCCGTTGTAGTTGATTGTCATCTGTATGGCGCTTTGGTGAAGCACGGTGCCCAGAATATTCTAGGTAATGAATCGTCCAAGCCTGACACCATACGTGCCCTTTCCTGCTGTCCAGTGCACCATTTGCTATTGAGGGGAGTGTTGATAGCTCAGATAGTGTAGATGGTCGTTGATTGGTTGATCAGTGATGAAATGTTTTCAATCGAATTGTCCAACCAACGACCAATGTAGTAGTAGTGTAGGAGTAGTGCATGGTGCGGTGACGTTGGGGCTGTTGCATTCACCGCACAGAACTCACTATCGTTTAGCCGTGTCTGTCAGCACCTGTACAGTCTGCTGATTGACGTCACTGCGATGTCTTATTTGTCCGCTCGAAGAGATACCTGAAGTGCCCACAGAGGTTAGTTGTGACTACAGAGGCAGAGCGTTGAACGAAAGCTACAATAACACCGAACTATACTCATTTGCATCCCAATTTTGATTTGACGGGAGACTCAGCTGAATCTCCCGTTTATGCTACCCTTCAACTGAATGCGCTGCACAAAATTTGCCTCTTGTTTGAGTTCGAGATATCTCAGTATGTTTTTTCGAAGGAGACTACTTACAACGTCGCTGAAAAGTCGCCGACTGCTCACGACCGGTTACGTCCCTCTTGGGGAGCTCATCAGGTGGTCACAGTTTTGTGAGTGGTTCCCATCATGAAAATACATTGACATCGGTTTGTCACGGCGTTGCAGGTCATTGCAGACTGTTTATAGGAGAACTCAGCGAGCAGGGGCGATCTGGAACAGTACCGTTTTGTGCAGATTAGGTGCTGACCAAGGCCTCTCTCTTCAGAGGAGCATCGGCTTTTGATTGACTCACATGGAGCTTAGTTGTCAGAGTGTTTGTTTGCGCTCGGGTTGTCATCTTCTTCCGCGACATGCAGTTGAAAGGGAGGTTAACCGATTTCGTTGTGGATATATAATCCAGTACAAACCAATGGCGCGTCGTTTGCGCTAAAAGCCAGAAAACACGTATGCTGAACATTTTCGCCTTCCCAACCACTATATGACTATTTGAGATAAACCGATTCGTGCCTTTGAGGGTGGTAGATAAATTTGCCTTGAATCTCGATCGGAAATACCTACGGAGAGCGGGATAGCTCACGAGTACTGGCTGAGAGGCGCGTCGTTCGAATCTAACCCTGACCTTTCGATTACACCGGTCTAGGCTGAGTACCTGATAGCATCTGAGCCGCTCTGCTTCTTTCGGGTTATGTAGAAGCTGTGCACTTGAAAGACACCAGCTGAACGGTATGGTGTTTGCCATGGGGCATCTAGCTGTTCCCCAGGAGAGGCTGCTCTTGGAGGAGAGCTTGCTGTTTTCCGATTCTGTAACGTTACTCAACACTTCACCATATACGGGCACGTGAATGACATATAGTAGTGAGCTTGTGTGTGTGTGTGTTCCCAACAATATTATGCGTGCATCTTGTGCAGCTGTCGAACAACTTTCATGGATCCCTACCGAACTAGATGGTACATTTAATTTGCTCCTTTCCGTGTTTTAGTTACATGGCTGGGGATGCAGTCATCACCGCACGAGCAGCGTGTTACGTTGACCCCTCAGCATACACAATCGCCGAGATCAAGTTCTGATTCCTCGAACGCATGTCAATATCCATCGACGGATCCTGGGGACAGCAAATATCAGACAACGCTTCGTCAACCTATCTCAGCGTATGACAGCACTATTCCGCATCGCTCTACAGATGCTTTTGATGGCAACTCAAAAGCCCGCCGCAGTTCCACCGGTTCGACTCGCTTGACTGCCCTTGGTACCGAAACTGTTTCCACGTTGCCTACTGTTCCTGAGCACATGATGGTCCCCCAAACCGCGCAGATGGGCTGGTCCGATTCAGTCTCTTCTTCCTCAAGAAACGGTTCTCCAAGTAGGACCCCCTTATCAGCCAGTCATGCGGGCTCCTCACTACCCACCTCTCCCACTTTGGTAACTCGCCCCGTCGCATCATCGAACAGTTTTGCACTCACATCCATTCCGGGAGTGAATATGCATCCCACAGATCATATGGGCCCTAATGTAACGTCTCCGTCAACTTCTGTTGGATCTTCTGTCTGCCAGGACTCTATCTGCAAAAGCTTGTCTCGGGATCCTAGCAGTTTTGAGTCGAAAAGCCCATCAATGTCTGCGGCCTCCACAACGACTACCTACTGTTCCACCGTAACCAGTGAGGAAAGCATCCGGGCTATGAGTAAGCCCCAAGATCATGCTTTGATTGAAATATCGGAGGAGGAAATTGTGTGCAGACGAAGTGCCAACGAGCCCGAGTGCAACAAGAAGCCGACGTCATCGTTGAATATGGGGTTGGATTTCCTGCTTTCTGAAGAAAATTCGGTGGTTGAGCAAGCCGCTAACGGTGCACAAAACTCCAACCTGGTAGCGCAAGTTCAGCCATTGGGCGATCAATCTTTACTAGAAACCGGTACGATATCTAGCGATATCAACCCACCGGATGCTTGTGACCGACCACATTCCAGTCAGAGAAGAAATACACCGAATATCGTCCCAATTCCCAACATCGTGTCCAGCGCCGGTGACGACACAGCGAAGACCTCTTATCATGGTAGGAGGTTTTCGGGAAGCAGCGATACAAATGGACACTCGGCTCAACTCGAGTCAAATCCTGTTGTTAAGCGGATCAAATTGGATCCAGAATTAATCGAATCCGAGGCAATCGAGTCTGATCTGAAAGGAGGTTCTTCTAAGAATTGTTTCCGTGATTCATCCGAAGATTCCCAGTCTGTTGTTGCTGACCTAAAGAAATCTGAAGACGAAAAATCACAGCTACCCAGTCCGTTTCCGAAACAACTGACTAGCCCCTCATCCGTTGGAGGAAAGCAAGTTTTCTGCAAAAAAGAACAAGGACTTCAGGAAGAACCTTGCCCAAATGGCTCATTCACATCTTCGAACGACCGTTTTTTCAATGAACGCCTGTGCAGCGACTCCATTCATTGCTTATCTGCTCAGATTGATCGGATAGAAGCGTTTCTTGATGAATCTTACATCCGCTTTGTTGAAAACTTTCCGTGCGTTTGATTTCTCCCAGATAAACACATCACTGGGTCCTACTGGTTCCACATTACAGCATGGTCCATTCCATCCCACGACTAAGTTTTACCCATCTAAGCGCAACTACCATTTGTGTGGTGCGCTGTGCATTCTAAGTGGCCGCACTATGAGCATCGTTAGTCTGTTTTTATCGTGTTTCCGCATTTTACGAATACTCTGCTACTCGTTAGGTCTTGTATGTATGTTAACTTTACACTACTTTGTTTTCCCACCACAGCCGAGCGGTTGCCATTTGTACAAATATATTGTGACGATTTGAACTACTTAAATTAGTAGGTAGTAGTACGACAAATATTGAGAGAATCAAACATCATGTACTAATCTCAAAGGAAACCATATTTTTTGTCTGTAAGATGACGTTGATGATATTGATCGGTTGGGATCGTATGCCTTCGAAATTTGTAGTTACTTGTATTATTCAAAATGTGCATTTTCTACAACGTGACCTGCTTCGACTACTTTCAGAAGCTGACTTCTCACTCCGTTTTTGATTCTGCTGCGGACTTCGGAGCACGTTTTGAATCTCTCGTGTCCTTTTCCTGATATGAATTTTTCATATTTTTCAACCACTTTGTCTCCCAACAACCAAACAACTCACTGTGCATACAAACTAACATTATCTTCAATGTAAAAATGTTTTTCTTTCGCGGAGTGCTTCATCCAATTACAGAAATTCACTTTTTTTCTGGTTTTTTATCCCCCATCGCCTGTGTGAGGATATTCGTCTTCTCTGCCCCATAAAGTTTAGTTTTTGGTGGTTCAGTGAGGCAGGAAAACTTGGAGCACATAGGTTCATTTATAGGTCACTAGTGAAAGCAGATTGGTTATCTTAAATTGGCACTGGTAATAGGAACTCTTCCTAGACCCCTGGACTCATTAATTTGATGCAGCCTGAAATCACAAAGTGGACTTAGCAAATGAGTGATAGCGCGTTAAGTCCTTTCTGCGTGTAAACTATTCACACCGTGCTGAGGAGCTTGCGCCTGAATACTTTGTTGAATATCTAATCAGAATGTCACCGGTTCGTCACTTTCCGGACCTTAGTGAGATACGCACTGCTGCCATTTTACGTTTTTAAATAATGAATCAATACCGGGTACTCGCTTGTAATAGTTGCCCCTATCCGCAATTAATAGCCCTCAGACTCAAGACGCCTTCGAGTTATGACACGAATTCCTCCACTATTACTCTGTGTTGGTCGATCACGAATGAGTCAGGAGGATGTACCTGTGTCAGTTTTGACGCGCGTGTTTTGAAATGCCCATCATAATGGCAGCGTACTAGGGATGCGCAGAATGGTTGGTTTGGTAAGAGAGTTTGGTGGGAGAGAGAGCTCAGAGGCTCATTGCTTCGTCCAGTGTGTTTGCGAGCAATGTGAGATGCACGCCTACTTATTTACAAGAGTTACTTATCGATTTCCAAGGAAATTTTATGAATATTTTTCTACTCTAGACCAATAGTGTCCTGGCCCATGTTAATGACTGATCACTCATTTCGTCCTGCCGATATCTTATCCATCTTACGTGTGGCTTTTGAGCTGCCGCGAGGAACGTACTTCTGACGGACACCCTTCTTAGTGAGGTTAGGCTCATTCGCCGACACCTTTGCGAGGTTACTTACCCTCTTTGTGTATGGTTTCTTCACAGTCAATGCAATCATATAGGAACGTTTCAATCAATGTTCCGTCGACTATCAGGAAGCATGCCAAAAGTGTGGCAATTCATTCGAAAGTATCGTGATCGATGGTCAAATAAACGACTTCATAATGACCGGTGTGGACATCAAAGCTCGGCAGTCCAGCCGGCTGAAGTAGCATGGAGACTGTGTGAAAGCGCGGCATAAGTTACCGCCATGCGAGATGTAACCACTGTTTCGGGAAATGGATGTTTGTATGGAACGGACTAGGTAGCTCTGAAACACGCACTCACTCCCTCGCGTGGCACCGGACCAAACATCTACAGCTGATTAACTTTTCCGTGCTTAACTCATTGGTGTAAGCAGAGAGGTGGCCAACCCTGGACTTGGCAGAGGGATATGAAGGAGATTACGAAACGCTTGGGTGCTGTCGGTGCTACTCGCCTTCCAGGACGGGGACTGCGTGGTTGGAGACCGCGCTTTTTGGAGACACTACAAGGCGGCTGCCAACTGATGTCAGTGGCGTTCTTGTTGTCAGTTTCTATCCAGATTACCCGAATGAGTGTCTGGAGGTGTAGGCACCTCGGGGGGATTGTAGTAGGCTAGTACCAAGACCCTTCCCCGTCCACCTTTACTCTTTCCTTTACAATAAGGCTTTCGAATAAATCATGGTTGTACAGCAGTGGAGCATCGGTGTTGAATACTGATGTCATGCTGTCGATGATGATCAATGACGATGAACCCTGCCAGAACTACCAGGATGGAGGAAATTGAATTGACATTGGGACGATTATGCAGTCATCTTCGATCGCAGACTGTAATGATGTTATCACCGTATTACTGGGTGGAGGAAACTCCGTGCATTTGCACTCCTATATGTCCATATCAAGCGTGTTTGATTTCATCCCTATCACTTACGGTAGTCATTCACCACAATTCATCCAAAAATATGCCATCAATACGACCAGCTGATCAGTTCTGAGTATTGCATACCCAAGCATTTAGCGTGTACCTATTGATTTGTTCAGAATACTGCAAACATGGTGTTGTATCTTGCTGAACGGTTGTGCAACTCTATATCGATCCCTTGGCTTCCTGTTCCGCCCACTATGGTATATCAAAAGGCACGGTAGCTCTAAACAGCCCTTTATGGAGACAAAGGAAAATTATCACAACTGTATTTATAGGGTAGTCACAGAGTGTTCCACAAAGTTGTGCCAGAATCTCCGTGATGGGGCGAGAAACGTCGAGTCAAAGATGCTCGGCTCGGATTGGCTGGCATTCTGACCAATCAGGGCATGGCTTATTTTGCTCCGTATCTTGCATGTGATACCCGTCCAAATGATGTGATGTTCGGCTATTAGGGACGGCTGGCCTCCGGACAGATGGATTGCACTGTAATATGAAGGGGTGGTGTTTTTGAGGCACCAGAGCTTTTGTGTTCTGGTAGGGCTTGGATATTTCCCAGACTAACCGACACAACACCTGCAGATAGGACCTAGGCAATCGTGCCATTAAACAGCCCGAAGTAGGACTTATCATTGCAGTTTAACGAAGGAAGAATGCTGCACACTGTCTGGGACGTGAGGGGGTGCGAGTGACACTCGGTTTCAATTCATATAGTCGCAGTTCTATTGCATTTGAGTTCACCGGGGCAAACCACGGCAAAACCGAATTTCAGCAAAACTGTGAATACCGATTTATGGTCGTCGTGCTAAAAGAGCCATTCTAGAAGTACGGTTCGTAGTTCGTGACATTCGCCAAGCAAACTTGAACCCGATATTAACACACTGTGTATAAGTGACACGAATCGTGCACAGATATTATTTCTTGCTATCTTGGTCGACAGGTTGTTAAAATTGTGTTGCGTTGTATTTGCGCTCGTAGACATTTTCTACAATTCCAGCGACCCTATCCATAAAATCTGGCCCAGGCATTTCCATAACACCAAACTAGTTGTTAGAGCTCCGTGAAGTTTATGAAGACATACAAATGTACAAGATACCAAGGTGACGGATTAACCAGACCCGAACGTTTACACAATAAAAGCGATCGATGAACGACAGTGCACACACCTATTTGATTATTGTTCTGGCTTCGTTCACTAGGAAGGCTTAGCTGATTGAATGGAATCGGTTCCATTCAATCAGCTGACTAGGAGCACAGGTGTTAACATAAGTCGAACAGATCAGCCAACGTTTGAACTTCAAAACCAGAGCGACAAGCCAAGGGCATTCCTCTAAAAAAATCAGTAAACTAGGTTGTATAGGCATGCTCGTGTCTGCAACCAGGAATGTCAGCACTGGAAACAAATAGTAAGCCGAACTGTAGAATTTCCTATGCATCAAGTGAGTGGCCTACTCGGTGGCTTCTAGAAACATCTGACGCATTCAGAGTACTGTTTGGACCCTTTGGAATAAAGTCGCATTTGTATGGCCTGCGCACAACTTGCACGTATTTCGCGTCTTCACTTGAGCGGTAATACGTCATCTGGTATAGCGGTAACTCACATTTTGTTTTAATAGATGATGCAACAAGTACACAGTATATCAAGATGAAGGTAAGCAGCCAAACAGAACACCATGGAAGGAATTGAGATCCGGTGATCCAAAAGCGTACCCACATGGTTATCCCTCGAGCCGCCACGACTCACTAACATTTTTCTTACGATTAGCAACTCTCCTGAAAAACGCATCCACTTGTGTGCAATCTGAAACATCGCCGCACTCCAATCTGCTCACGTCGTTGTCGCTGCCCACGATTTAGTGAACTTTCAGGTTGATATGTTTCCGAAAGTCCCGACCCACACGCAAGATCCCTGCGTGGTTTCAGTTTCTTTTGACTGAGGTCAGCTGTAGTTGCATATTTCACAACGATTTAGTGAACTTTCAGGTTGATATGTTTCCGAAAGTCCCGACCCACACGCAAGATCCCTGCGTGGTTTCAGTTTCTTTTGACTGAGGTCAGCTGTAGTTGCAATATTTCACAAAAAAAACCGAAGAACATATTGTGAGATCATTGATGCGGTCCTGATGCCATCAGAAAAGTTGTATTCACGGATGTTCTACAAATCCATTTGCTATACAATCTTGATGGGTCCGGTTGACTCTATTGGTCAATTCTACTACGTATGCATTCCGTCTGCATAACTGGTTCGTTTGCTATTCGGTTTACTGTATTGCATTGTATGTGATCAGAACTACATCGGCCACTGAACTAGCATTGAGCCTGGATCTTATTCATTAGACTGGCTGAGTACCAGTACCGTGGAAGTCACAACAGCCGAAATCCCCTCTAGATCTAATCACCAGAGTAGGCCACGTTGGTAGACAAGCGATCGATGCGCTCTCCTCGGCAGACCAAAACCAAGAAGTCATACAAAATGTGGTCTGCGAGCGGATAGTCCTCAAACCTCTTTTTAGGCTGGTTGTGATCCTTTTGTAGCCCCAGTTGAGATGAAAAAAGATGAGGTTGACCGAGGCAACCGGTGGAGATGAAATTTGGAGAGTTTGTCAAAGGTTCTATCCGAAACAGTGAGTGCTCAGGTACTCAGCCTTAGACAGAAAGTCTACGGTATTTCGAAGGTTGTAACCCGGGGCCGTTTAAGGGCTTTCTTTTTGGTCATTCACTGCGTTCATTTTTTTCATGACTTAGAAACCGTGGGTGGGGATTCGATGACGGATAACATGTAAGACATAGTTGCAAAAACATCCTTGTGTCTCAAGTTAGTTTTCACATGAGAGTTTCAGGCGAGTCCAAGGCAAAACTGTTCTGCTTGTGCTGTAATGTCTTTTGGATGCGTTGCCTATGGACTGGTCATTCATTTTGAGCTCATAATCACGCTAAGTTGAAAATAGTAACTTTAGATGAGTTCCCCGTTGGTAAAATCAATTTTGACAATGCGTTGCTTCACACGAGTTTAGGTACGTTAGTTCCACTTTAGCAAAAAATCCCCACACATGGGAAGGCTTCCTTCCTCTGTTTTGTTACCACTGAGACCCGTTTGGAAAGAAGACACAACACGAAGGAATGTCCCGTAAAGGAGACTTGCGCAAACAACGCTTATCACGAATTGTTCTGGACATTAGAGTGCGTGAACTAAATCGTGTCAAGCCAATAGTAGTCCTCAACGAATTTAGATCCACATCGATCCGGTCTGAACGACCTCCTCCTTCCCTTGTGCGCTTATTCTGGTGAGTCCAACACCAAATATGGGACGCAGTGCCTCGAGTGTCACTAGGGCTCATCAGCATTGAATAACCTTGGCCGCGTCGAGATCTGAGCTCCGGACATTTGACTTGTGAGAAGGTGTTACCACTAATCCACGCTGAACATACCCAAACTATCACGTCCTAACGTGTGAGCGTGTTCACGTGTGATTGGTTGACCCTTCCCTCATTGAAGATGACTGAAGACCAATCCCGACACGATTAAGGTCTGGAATCCTGATGAGCTTTAATATGGGCGAAACTCAAGTACAGTACTTTTCCAGTTTGTTGCAGACTAACCAGAATAATTGCCCTAGGACATGAGTGGCTGTCCAAACGAAAAATGGTGCAACCACTTGCGATGAATAATGCCGTTTCACTCAGAAATGGATGTTTTTTTGGCAACTAATCCAGCCCTCAAACAAACACGGGAGAGTTTCGTATCGTAACGAGAAGCCAGGTAGCTGGACAAACGTTCATGCAAGCACATTGTAGCTCCTACACTTGTTCATATATCGTCTGGATTCGGAAAGCTATGCAAACCATAATCACTTGTTTGCTGCGTGCTTTGCCTTGAACGCCGAAGTGGATTAGGCGCATGTCTCTGGTTCGCTCACGCCGCTGTTCTCCGCTACGGCTTGGTGGAAAGACTTATCTATCGGCCAGTCGCTGCACGTCATTTTTTGGGCCTCTCGGATGACCATGTGTTAGTTGGGCACTTTCGGAAACTGTTTTCTCCCGGTCTGCTTGGCCGTCCTTCGAAAGCGGTGATCTGACTTCTGTCGGTTCCGGTTTTATTTTGATATCCCACCACAATGTGACGACGCAATTGAAACTTGAAACTTGTTCCGTTCGGTTGAGATTCGCTTCCCTACAAAAGCTACACATGAGCCAGCAAACAAAAAGCCCACTCAGCTGTAACGCCCTTTGGGTGCCTAGCTGCCATGCCACCCGAAGGAAGCAGGAGGGCTGGGATAACGCCAGGTTGCCCAAGCCTAGACAGGGGAGCCAGCAAACAGAAGTTCAAGGAACAATTAACAAGGTTCTTGTAGTACTATGTGCAAAAGTGACGCATACGGTAGCGAGGAAAACTCTGAAATGTCATACCATTTAGGATCATGCAAATCGATTATTGTACAGTCTGTGAATGACGGTTTTTTGTGAAGCATCGCGATCCGAGCATCACTGTGGCAGAAATCAATACAATGTAATGTGTGCTTTTCGGTAAATGAAGTCTATGTTAACCAATGACAGTAAAGTTGGCAGAAATCAGAAGAATGATCGTATTCTCAAAACACAACCGTTGGTGCATTGATGAGAGTTTCAAGTTTGAATAAGTCCACTGGTTTCCGCTGCCGCACAGTTTTCACTGACCTTATAAGGAGTGTTGTACCAGGGAAGAGGTAAACGATTTCCACTACTCTCAAGAGGAAATCACTTCATACAGATGCATATTTGCATTGTTGTGTCTTATGTGACTCAGCAATCGATAAACATGGCTATTTGTGCAAGATTAGGTTTCGTGAATTCCGTGAATAGATAATGTAGAATTTGGTAAGTTCACCGTGTTCTACTACCATGGTTAGTGAGAGATCTATGCCTTTTCATTCCGTTAGCCATTCAGGTTTAATAGATTCGCACTTTTATGTAAATGGCGAATCGGTTTCATCTACTGAAGACAGATCTCCGTGCTGTTTTCGTTTACAATCTGAAGTTCTTTTCACAAGATTTTTGTACGGACCTTGTGAAAAATAATAACTCTTTACAGGATGAAGGAATAGATATGGACGACAGTCTTGTACCACGAAGGGGAAACTGATGCTGGATTAACCCGGAGTTTTGGAATGCTCGATCGTCAGCAAAAGTGCAGAAGATTTAGAAAATGGTGAGTTTGGACCAGCTGCCATTACAATGATAATATATGGAAGGACACGAAGGAGAGATGACCCAAGTGATTAGAGCGCGAATTTGCTGACCGGAAGGTCCGTGGTTCGAACCCGACCTCTGCCTCTCGACTTCCCCTGTCTAGGCTTGGGCAATCTGGCAGTATCCCATCCCTCGTGCTTCTTTCGTGTGGCATGGCAGCTAGGCACCGAAAGAGTGCTACAGCTGAATGATGGAAGGACTTTTGAAGGTAACCCAGGTAGCATACGCAAGTTCAGAGCTATAGCATCACTAGAGGTTTAGGCGAGCTCACGAAAGTCAACATGTAGAACCAAATGGTAACCTTCTTGCTGAACATCTGCCCATGTATACTTCACCGGATCAGCCGAAAACCACTGTCACTTCACACTCCTCAGCCGAGCTGATGTTGTAGCAGTGCAGCTTTGGAGCTCATGTTCGCGAAGCTAGGCCCAAAACCACATAATGACATGACGGAAAGCCAAGCGATTCTTTTTTATTTTTCATAATTGTAGTTAACATCACAAACGACCTATCCTTCTATTCTTCCCGTCAGAAGGATCTTTCAACTCTCTCTCGATCCGGTGACATATTCTGTCTGAAAGGTCATAGGTCGTGAAACCTTATTGTATCTACCTTAAACTGTCTGTGCGCGAATGCGTATAGAGATCAGCTATTCCTGAGACGGAAAAAAATTACTCCTGTGAACTCTCCTCCTGTGTTATAACGTGCACTGCATTGCTTGGCATGTGTGCGCGTCTCAACCGTGACTGACTGCCTATGCCGAAAGCGCATGCCACGGGTGGATTTTCAGCAGTGATGTGATCTCGCTAAGTGTGCGCCTTCTCTGGAACAGAATACATTTATCGAGTGACTGATCACGAATTGGACTTTGCTAATTTTATATTCGAGACCATGTATAGTAACGTTCTTGGGTGGCCTCTTACGTCGTTCTCCAGCTCAAGGTAATCAATGTGGATAAGTAAAATAAGCTCCGGGGGTATCAAAAAGGCAAATATACCACGTTCGCCGTCGATTATAAAGCAGACTGATGAAGTACAGGAAGGCTTCTGCAAGCAGGCTCAGTCTGACCAGTTCATCATTGTTGGTCAATACGCTGAGTAACAATAAGTAATCTGAACCCCATCAGTATATGTGATAGCAATACACACCGTGGGTTGTCACTTTCAAAGTCCAGCTCGACAGTACAGTAACCTCCACTATTGAAAACGACACCAGATGAAAACACTGGTGCTTCATTGCCGTAAAACAACCTTAATCTAGTTGAAAAAGCCTTACAATGGAAAGAAGAAAGAGGGGATGGATAGGAGGACCTAGGGTGACCCGAACACAAGCATCCGAGGTGCGTACACCTCCAAAAGTCAGTTAGACAACCTGGTTAAAAAGTGACAGCATGCATGCTACTGACATCGATTAGCCGGCATGCTCACCGTATCTAGACAAGCGAACATAGGGTTATATGGGCACCATACTGTAAGGCAAATAGCACTAACAACACCAAGGCTTTCTGTTTGCTCCTTTCTACCTTGGAAAATTCTGCCGGTTTCCAAATTTCTGCCACTCTGAATTGGACACGGAAAGCAGCGCTCATCTCGGTTAATCGTAAATCAGAGTGCATAACACGTTCTAGCCACCTAAAATTGCCATGCTGGATGAATTTTTTGCCGTTCTCTTCACCAAAGGCCCGTTTCCTGATCGCCTCATTGCAAATGTGCTGGTTCCAGCTCATTCCAGCTATACTTGTGAAACATCGTTGGTCAAAGGCTTGAAATCGCCCTAGATCCTTCGTCTTTCGGGGCCGCACATTAATGCATCCCGCATTTTAATCTGATAGATGTGTCCGTAGAGACCAAGTGAGGTAGCCTTTTGAAGTCACAAGCGCAATTCTAGTCTTTGAGATTTGTGTGTTTAGTCATGTAGCCTTCCAAAACTTCCAGTGTCACTCCTTGAATTTTTAGAGACATGTTCAAAAACTACATGTCCCGCAGCATCTTGTGAGCAAAGTACATTCCGAAAGATTGAATGAAATGTGTCAGCATTTCAGGTATAATTTGCCCTTTCTGGTCTTCTTCAAAAATAGAAAAAGTACTGTCTGTATATTCCACACCGATAAGTTTCTCGCTCGGGGGGGATCGGAACACCGAGATTTTGGAAACCTTCCAGAGTTGGACTCGGTACTTAAGCAAAGGCTAAACAAGGGCCGAAAGACTCAACATCCTTGTCGGATACTAGTGCTTGTAGGAAAGCTTTTGGATAGCTCCCTGTGCACTTTCATGGGACCCCAAGTGTGTGATTACATACGGTGCATCAAATTCACGAAACTCTGGGGCATACACTACCGTATAAACATGTTGAAAACAACTAACTGGTCCATAGAATCGAACGCACTTTGAAATCAAGGAACACCAAGACTATGCGAATGCCGCTGATCCAACACTTGGAGGTATTTGAAGATGTGGCCCACACAGCCTCTTGCAGGCTGGAATCCTGCTTGCTGTTCTCGGGTCCCTCATTCACGCGTATACGCAGGACGATGTAAAATAAGCGAACTGAAGGGCCTGATTACAACGGGGATCAAGCTGGTTCCTATCTGATCGTTGAACTCGCTGCGAGCATCCTTTTTGAAAATGGACACCAACATCGACTCACTGTTGATTGGGACAGTGCCATGCGGTAAGATTGAGGCAAATAAGTTAGAGAAGCAAGGACTGAGGTATCCACCTCCGTCTTTTAACAGATCGCGTGAGCGTTAGTCAAAACCAGCATCACGATGGCGCTTGAGGGACAAAAGGCATTCTACTATTCCCAAAGATGTTATGGGGTCCAGTTTCACTGTCCGGAGGTCCGTTTTGGGTCGAGAATCCGGCTGAGAAACTGTGGGTGACCAGTGAATTGTTGTTGAAAGTGTTCAGGTGTTTTACTTTTTTAGAGATGAGCAAATCGATGTTACCACTGTTGGCTTCGCTTAACAGAAGCCTCTTTGGAACTGCTGCACGTATCATCTGGGACAGTTTACGCAGGGATTCCCGCCTCATCCGACTTCTCAGATTTCTGTACCCACCAAGCTTCTCCACCCGCACGGATGCTTTTCTCCCCAGAGGTCTGATAGTTCCTCGATTGTCACTGTACTCCTAACCAGGAGGAATACGTATTTGAGGTTCGACAAGTTTCAGAGCGTCCCTGGAAACCCAGTGCTTAGATCTAGTTGGTTGCATTGTTCTACAGGAGCATCCCGAATCTTGCAGAGTGGCGGAGAGTACTTCTCAGTAAGAGTCCAAGAAGGATCTCAGCAGGTGGTTTTCGTATGTTTGCTTTACATCAGAGTTGGAAAGCTTCTCAGCAAGGTGTGCGAACCTTACACCTTACACCTTGAAGGGTGCAAAGCGGAGCTACAGTCTTGGAGCATAAGCAGATATGAAGAACAGGCGCGTTTATGATCCGTTCACAGACGACTATCAACGAGCAACTAAAGATTATCAACCCGGTGGCTTAAAACCGGCTCCAACTAAATCAGCTGCAGCGGTTTCTGCGTAAATGGAAGGAGAAGGAACCGGTAGGGAGGTGGGTTAAACAGCCATACTTGGGTATTCATTCCTCGTTTCAGAAAGGCGGAAAATTTTGGTAGAAAGCGACTCCAGCGTACATACAAGAGACGTCTGTTTTATAATGCGAACGGTAAATGCTACCAGATGTACTGGGTTGGTGTACTTTGGTCGTGGTGGCCGGGTCAACCGTGGATAATACAGCTAATACCAATGGGTGTTGGAAAGATATGTCAGTCCTTAAGAATGGAATGAGGAGGGGGACGAGAACAAATATGTGAAAGAGAAAGAATGGGGGCATCAGTAGCGGCTTGTATTCGCCTGCCCATCTTGCCGCACGCGGTTGACGGCACCACGCGAAGGCCGGTGCAGTGTCGGATTTTGTGTGTGTAATGCATAGATGTTCGTGGGCTGGAATACTAATACCAGTGGACCCAAACCTAGACAAGAGGACGATTAGGGCCCTCAACCAAAGCCTTTGGCTCAAAAACCTGACCGCAATGTAGGGGGTGGGTGCCGACATACTACTACATCAGTACATGGCTTTTAAGTGACTAGTCGCCGTGCCCGTTCCAACCTTCAACTTGAAGGACCGAGAGACAGTTAGTCAATCTCCTACCCACTGACCAACTTGGTATGAGAGGCTCTGTGAGTGTCGCACATATATCCCCTAAGGCTTACTTAACGGGTTATGGAGGTGCAAAGCCAGCTACACCGTAGTAATTCCAGTCTCTTCGTAACATTTATTCTCCTGCTCGCAATGTAGGGGGTGGGTGCCGACATACTACTACATCAGTACATGGCTTTTAAGTGACTAGTCGCCGTGCCCGTTCCAACCTTCAACTTGAAGGACCGAGAGACAGTTAGTCAATCTCCTACCCACTGACCAACTTGGTATGAGAGGCTCTGTGAGTGTCGCACATATATCCCCTCACTAAGGCTTAACGGGTTATGGAGGTGCAAAGCCAGCTACACCGTAGTAATTCCAGTCTCTTCGTAACATTTATTCTCCTGCTGAGCGAATAAGAGTATACTCGACCTGGTCACTTAACGTTAGACTGTTCTATGCTGGGATATATGAAGATCTCAAACACTCGTCAACTGTTCCTCGCATCCTACACTCGCAGTATTCTATGTCCTGGAGCTAAGGATAGGTTAGCAATGTTGTGTAATGTAGGTAGCTCGGGTGTTTGGTTGTGTTGTTGGTCTGTTCGCCGAGCTTGGCAGTTGGATTGCAAACGTTTCACCACCAATCGAGGCAACATCGTCAGTGCAGGGTTGCAATCCAACTGCCAAGCTCGGCGAACAGACCAACAACCTAAGGGTAGATTGCCATTTATTCCACCCCGATTCGCGGGTGTCCGGGCTGGTTAGTTGGCTTAATCGCGCCTAATATATGTGTTCCATGCTGTCACGCAAAATAACCCTATTTTGGTGATACAGTTTCTTTGTCTACTATTTCGTGAGTGACCTATTTTCAGGTTCCTGGGTTATGGAGGCAGGTGAGAGCTCATCAAAACACCACTACAGGCAAAGTTCAGCGGTAAGCTGTGCAAAGAATCCCCCGAACTGCGGTATTCAAGTGGAGTGACATCGAAACTCAGGTCAGACGCTTGGTCGGAAGGTGAGCGCATTTCGCGTATTTGTTGGTTGTTTTGATTTAGTATGCTCTCATCTGGCACAGTGCGTGCGGATGGCGAGAAAACGTACACTAACTTGTGTCGGAACTATCGGCTTAAGCATAAAATGTTTCGTACTGTCTCAGTACCCGGATTTCAGAAGTGCGATGCCTTCAATGGAGCGGTCTAGAAGGGCATGAATTCGTATGAAATCAATAATCTACAAGCGTATTCATACGCTGAGCAGCCCATGCACAATTTTCCCACGAGTAGTGAACATTCTTCCAGTTCTTTTATGCCGGACGCCTGTCGCATAACTCTCCTATTATCGTTCATGTAAACGTTCATCAATTTGTATTTTCTTTAGTCACATGAAAACTGCATTGAGTTCCATTATGGAGTTGCCGTTTTCATCATCTCTCTAGAAATCCACCAACTCAGATTCGCTTCACTCGCTCCCTTTGAGTTCTATTCAGTAAAGGTGGCCAGCCAAGAAAGAAATCAACTTGACAAATGTGCACTTTCTAATGAAATCCCAAATCTCCCGCTTAGAATCAATTTGCTGACTTAAAAATCCTCTTACCTTAAAGTTCTATTCAGTAAAGGTGGCCAGCCAAGAAAGAAATCAACTTGACAAATGTGCACTTTCTAATGAAATCCCAAATCTCCCGCTTAGAATCAATTTGCTGACTTCAAAATCCTCTTACCTTAAAGACAAACTAGCACACAAAAACGTTACCCTCGTACGAACATTGTTGTCCTTCTGTTGGTACCTGTCGCAGACCATCTGTACTTCCGTTCTGATAGTGGTGCAATTTTTTATCTTCACGTCAGGTTTCATTTTTCCGAGCAACATCTTTATTCGGAAATCTCATAGTTTGATGTCCCTGTGTGTCCTCGTCGGTCATGCCATCGTTCACTCGAATCCTGCTTGCTGCATAGTCCTGCCTTACTGCACCCTACATATTTCACCCTAAAGTGCATGGGTAGTTGAATAAGGGCCACTAGTTAGCGTATGACAATGGAGGCATAAATTGTTTTTGGACTTAGGCAAAACACTTGAAACACTGGGAGATGGCCAACATTGTGGATGTGAGGGGAAGTGGACTGGTACCAACGGAATCCGAATAGAAAGGATGATGTCACGAAGTTTCACGAGTATCCGCTTCATCAACTCCGTCGGTTTTCGATTCGCATCAGCTGCCTGTTCAATGGTGAAGAGAACAGAATACGTATAGCTAAATCAGCTGAAAAGTAGATCTTGTCCCAGTGTTTTCGGAAATACGATGACTTGTGTCAGGTGAACTGAACAGACTTAAACGAAGGACCACCGACCCATTAACACGCAGTGTAGTTCAGCAATCAGCTTGTACAAGATGTTCTGGGTGAGACCTAAGGTGTCCCGGTGACTGTTCAAGCGAGACATGCAAACGTCGTCACGACATGATTTCCGTGCAGCGTTCTTGGGATGGTTGGGACAGGACCACATGTAAACTTCAAACGAGATTTCGTCCCGTACTCGTGACCTAGCTAGCAGGCACTGTAGGCGATAATAAGTGAGTTGGCGTTGGGTCAGTCCAGTTGACTGAAGAGCCGAAAAGCCGGATAGCTACGCACTGAAGGTGAAAGCACTGATGCAGGGGCCCACTGATTATTGGGCCAGTCACTAAACATCAGTGATTTGAGACCTAGTATTGTAGTAAGTCAGAAAAACACGTCAGTGATGACACGGGTGCATTGTGTGCACGCAGCCAACTGGTACGCTTCCGTGGTGGGTAAGCCAACAGCTGAGTCACATACTCAGTCGACCCACAACGCTCCCGCGAGCAAATCAATCGGACACGCACCC
Organism: Opisthorchis viverrini; assembly: GCF_000715545.1. Classification (NCBI taxonomy): domain Eukaryota; kingdom Metazoa; phylum Platyhelminthes; class Trematoda; order Opisthorchiida; family Opisthorchiidae; genus Opisthorchis; species Opisthorchis viverrini. The sequence continues at coordinate 391,521 of NW_008751963.1, read as the reverse complement.
AATCAGGTCACACGTCAGATCGACGGTGGAACGACGGACAGACACGCACACGCGCAAACCCTCTGACACACCGAAGCAGCTACAGGTTCCCCATCCAGAGGGGCGGCAAACAGATTTGTCTATCAGGTTGACTGGGCAGTCTGGGTTGATCCAACCAGTCTTGTGGCAGCACTTTACACTTTTCAGGCGTGAAGTGCGTATCGAAACACTCGGGAAAATTACCTAAACTATTTTAAATGGCTGGCATCTCTGAAGGATTTGAACCGGGGTGACCAACATCATTTGTGCACTCAATATCTGTAAGCGAACGCCCAGGTGGAACTTCGATTCTCGAAGGCAGGCAGTAGAGTTTCAAGCAGCACATCAATAACACATCTGAAGAGGGATGGTAAGAGAGGAAGGGATCTCTTACACCATTTGTAAAGGAGCTTGTCGTGTACCCATGCGCATCCACAGGATTTCCACAAATGCATCCTTGATCGGCAACACCGTCAAAGGTTTTGACAATCGACGGAGTCGAAATTACCCTCAAGGTCAAGAATGGCTGGCCCCTTTTCAGAACTGACTCAAGATTAAGACAAAGTACATGCATCCACGGCCATGGCGAAACCCGGCATGATTCTCGCGAATGTGTGGAAAATTATGCCACAGAACAACTTAGGTTCCAGGACGGTTTCTTTGCGACGATCTTGCGCTCTATTTAAAGATCGTATATCACTTCGACATGTGTGCGATGCACCATTCACTAAAACACACCCACAAACAAATGAGTTCGGCTCGAAATTTGGAATTTACAGTAGTTGATCACCCAGTTATTCGGGCTTAAATGCTTTCCGAGGTAGAATCTCACCGATACCGGCAGACGACGCGAAATTCTTTATCTGAGGAACGCGCGATACAGCAAAGTCTACCGAATCCGATCAGCACAGTCGATCGCACACCAACGCCACTTCATCGCACTTATAGTGATGAAAAATGTGAGGTTACCCAGTACCATCAGGGGCGATACAGGTCGAACTGACCAGCAAAAAATATTTACAGGTCAGTTGACAAGGCTAGTCACGAAGAAACCGTAACAGGAAACAGCACTCATGGGCAGAATAGTACTCACGGCTGCTATAAGGCCAACCCGAAAATTTGTCGGTTCGTCTGATATGAAATGCGGACTGAGGAAACTACTTATAAAATTGATGAAAACTCTTCAAAAGCCCACGACCGGTTTCGTCCTCCTTGGAGATGATCAAGCAGCAGCCCGAGTTCCCGTCAACCTCATGTTCTACTTCAAACCAAATTGCAAGAAAATCAGCTTCTACACCCAACCGCGTAACAATTCAGTTTTCACGGAAGGCTCAACAGGAACTCAGTTGTCGAGGGATTTTCAGCAACCCTATGAGTAGCGTATTAAGTCTATAAAATGTACTACGACACCTCAAATATTGTACAGACCGAAACACGATATGGCCCGGTGCAGTACATACGGTTGATTAGGAACATCACCAGTTGGGTTCCAACTGAGCCTTCCAGTAAAACCAAATTGGTGTGCAGATGAGTGTTTACGTGAAATGCAGACTCACATAGAGAGCACATTGAGAAAATGAATAATGGCAACAGAAATGCTCGACTGTTGCACTCACATCAAGAGATAAAAGTGGTTACAACTGGACCGCGTTGGTACAATGTTACGCTCTGCGAGGACCATCCGAGGAGTCCGGCCGATATTTGGAAGATATTCTGAGAGAAGCTGATGTTGAAATAGAGGCCTCAAGGGAATAACCAAAATAGTTTCTCCAAAACTATCCTTCCCAGAAGGGAGGAAAGGTGTCTTCATTGAACGATATTTGTACGGTTAAAATATAGAAAAGAACAAAATTGTACATCAGCGAACATACACTCACCTGCAAACTAATTTGGTTCTTTCGAGAGACTCACCTGTAACCCAGCTGAATCTCTCGTTTATGATGTTCTCAGGCAACTGAATGTGCTGCACCAGGCCGCCTCATGTTTCAGTCGCTACGATATTTGAAATATCGCAAAACACATATATTTGTAATGTACTACTCATAAGGTTGGTACTCTCTCTGTCGTGAGCTCTTACTTTCAGTGCATTTACCAGTTCAGAAAATGATACTAGCTTGGTTGAAACGGTTGTTCCGGTTAAAAGTCAGATTTGATTCAGCATTACGCATTCACTCCAGGTTACACAAACGTGAAGCAGCTGTATGGGCTACCAAAAGCCAGTAGCTTCTACGAAACTGGGGTTTGCCATCAAGTGCTACGGTGTGATCCAAAGTATTTATGCCTAAAACCGAGCAGGAAGTATCCAAAGGGAGATCAGTAGGTATGCATTCACCATTGTATTTGGAAATGAAAATCATCAAAAAAGTCACAATGTGTACCGGGAAATCACGAAAATAAGAATATGTTAACCGGGAAGGGATGATAAATTAAGCGTATCGGGCAAAAAGTGCGTGCAGCTAGTTACTTCAGTTCAAGAATCAACTTAGTTGGGCGTTCTAGGTAGGATTGCCACAGATTTGAAAACCGCGCTACCGTAGCGCCATCGATCACGCGATGATCAGCTGCCCAACTGACGTTGAGGATATGACCAACGGTGACGGTGCCATCATCGCCGAATCGGGGTAAACGCTGAAAAAGACAAATAAGGGATAATGAGAATTCAAGCCGATAACAATACATGCAGTGTAATGCACTACTCATAAGGTTGCTGAAAATAGGACATGCAGTGAATAGGACAAGATTCGACCGGTATTCTGTCAATCCGATCAACAAACGATAAAACTTACCTGAATGCGTCCGATTCCCCCTATCAAGACTTGGGGCGGGAGGATGCGCGGGGAGGTGTACGTTCCGCCTAGCTATCAATGGAACAGGTGAGTATAAAACCATATGAAAGGCATCGAATTGCATGTTTCATAATAATAAAGTGCATTAGGACACAAACTCTGAGTCTATATCGAACAGCTCAAAATTGCTTAACGCATGGGAACAGTCAGTAGAATTCCTATAGACCAGAACTAGCTAGCAGTTGTTTAACCTTAAACCACGGTCAGATCCTCATTGTTATTTGGCGTGGCAAGTTCGTCCTCTGAAATCAGCCGGCATTGACGAGAACATTTTTCACAAAAGGTCACACTATACAGACTTATCGTCGCCAAAAGTATTGTTCTTAGGACTTTTACAGAGCACTTGTCTATGTTTTTGGTCCACAGAGACACGACTGCAGCTAATTCCGACACATTCTATTTGTAATCCAGTGCCCAGGCAAAATCGACGTGCTGACCTTCCAGTGGAACATTCCCACAGCTCCGTCACCAAGTCGCCGTTGGTCGTTACCGTCAAGTAGCATCTACTGAATAAGGCCGCTTTGCTTGAATCACTCAATAGAAGCCTAACCAATCGTGCAAACCCCAATACAAAAGCTTATTCTTAAAAAGCCATTTTTCAAAGTTCCGTACGCTACGAATGTGCAGGAATATGGACAATGATTATTTTGCGAAAAAAACCCAGGGTAAATCGTTGAAACTGGTGCCCGAATTGAAGATGCACTTTTGTCAATCCTCGCATTGTGACAACCCGCCACCAGTTCACGCACTATCAGAAACTGTAGTACAAGTTTGGTCGGGGGAGGGGTAAAACCGTACTCATCGCTACTGTAGGAGTGTGAGAAAGAAAGGGTGTTTCTCCAAGGGGCCTAACATCTCCACAAAGTTATGATGTAACCTTTTCCAGAGAAGAAGGTCAACCGCACTCTGTAACACCATCAAATTATCGTCGTCCAATTCTGGTGAAGGTCGTGCGACAGCATGTAGAGTTATAATCTGTTGAGTATGATCAGTGTGCGCAGGATCTTGTAACTCAAACACCCGAGACAAACATCCAGTCCATCATTTTGGCCATCCAGCTTCGAAAGATGGTGGGTACATTTCTTGACCACAATAGACCTAATTGTTAAAACACCCTGGGTTCCGGGAGCTACTTGTGGCATAAATAAGGATATAAAGAAGTTCAGCTAGACTCACGCTGCCAATATTCGATAGAGTGACTGTAGTGCCACTCAGGTCGTCGGTTCCTAACTTTCCGCGAGCTCCTAGATCCTGTAGGCGTTTCAGCTCAGTTGCAATTTGAATCACGGATAACCGCTCCACCGATTTGATACTGGGAACCAAAAGTCCCTCTGGTGTATCGATTGCAATGCCGACGTTGTGCGCTGCCTTTTTGCAGAAATGTAAGGACAAAGTTGTAAACTAGGAAGTACTGGAATGTGAGTAAACTCCTGATTAAATAACAGTGGGGAAATGCTAGTTGGTGACCTGCACACGGTCTGTTAGACCTAAAGGCACGTGGTACACTAAACACTGCGTTGATTTCGCTGCCATAAAATGCCACACTCCACAAACTACTCAATCCCAGAAGATGTCATCAGAAAAGTAGTGTGCTGAGTCTCAGATGATTGTCTGTTTCAACGTAATGTGTTTGCGATTCAAATGATTTGGTAGCATCATGTGATAGTATCATTGAGCAGCTGCATTAGCGGTGATCAACACTCAACACCTCTTTTAGGATAACGTGCACTGATAACAACGCGTATTCGGACGACCCAAGAGGCAGTGGGTACCATTAGAGTTTCATTGATTTTCACCCGGAGCTCATTAAAATTGAGCTCCTCTTTCCCAAAGATTGTAGCAGTGCTTGTCTTGGGTGCCGTTGGATTGTCTACAAGATGGAGAACTGCATTCACTGAAGGCGCTGTTCGAGTCACATTTTGAAGGTTACTAGGTTGGAGGCAGGTGAGGTATCCGGAATCAAAGAGTTCCAGAGGCGGCAAACACGAAGTGAGCAGAAAGTGCAACGACAATGGAGATGGTGGTGTTGGTGGGGGCGGGGCTTTCCTCTGCGTCCGCAGAGGTTAGCTGTATTGGCAAGTGTGGGCGGGGCTTTCCTCTGAGCCCGCAGAGGTTAGCTGTATTGCCAAGTGTTAGCAATCGGGGGTAGCGGTGATTAGGGGCTTGCAGGATTTGGAAGATGAGGATAATCTCCTGTAGACGACTGAGTAAATGTTAAGCCTGGTCAGTCGCTTCGCCCAGGGAAGACCGCGCACTAGTTTGGTGGTGCGTTTTTGAGCTTCGCCGAACAACCTGTCGTGAAGTTTTAGACTCGAAGCTAAATGGTACTGTCGACGTGTAGTCTGACGTAAGTTACACCAATGATCAGAGTTCTTTCAAACAATCCGATGACCCGATATAACAGTCCGGGACGCCTACTGACATTGCCAACTAGCACTAAACCGTGTCCCCCAAATCGTGTTGGATGGTAATACCTAGATCCTTTTCTTCAGTGTTGGCCCAATGTATACGACCGGAAACTGGGGTGAAGTAGGGGCAGCACGTGGCACTTCCTTATTGAATAATAACTGATTCGCTTGTGACTAAATGTGGGCCGTCAGGAAGTTGGGTTTTGATCTTCTGTGGGGTGCGAAAAGCTCTCCAGAGCACGATATCGTCGGCAAGCATTTTTATGGGGAGATGATGTAGGCAGAAAAGTCGTTGGTGAATACCAAGAGCAGCGTACCTAGTACTGCGCTTTGGGACGCTCCACGAGGGGGTTGTTTGAGATTCCAGCACGGTTTCGCTAAGGCGGATGGTTACCGTGCTGCGCTGCGCTGAATACCAAGAGCAGCGTACCTAGTACTGAGCTTTGGGGCGCTCCACGAGGGGTTTTTTTGAGATTCAGCAGGGTTTCGCTAAGGCGGATGGTTACTGTGCTGCGCTGCGAGTAGTATCTGGTCTAGTTAAGAAGAGAACCCTTGACACCATGCATAGCCAATTTCTGCAATAGGATTTGGTACTGTATCCTGTTGAATACCTTCGAGAAGTCTAGGTTGGTGATTTCTACCTCTCGAACGGTATGGATGTCCTTGGACCAGCCGTATCGACTGAACAGAGTTCGAGTCAGTCACGATCTCTTGTCTGAATCCATAACTCTCAAAGTAAAACACTGGTTGCTGTTCCAGGATTACCGGACAACACTGGATTGCATGAATTCAAAGAGTGATAAAGACTGATAAGAAGATAGTCGGCCAGTAATTGAATATATCAAATCACGTGCTGATCTTATGAATCAGTGTGACAACACTGTTTTCCCATTGATTTAGAAGTGTTCAGTTGATTCAGATAAAACTTATTTGGTGGTTTTTTCAAAGTCGCTTGTCAGGAAAGTGGGCATCCCTAGGCTAATGGTACCGGTAAAGATGCAGCGTTCTGTCGTAGAGTTTTCAGCTTGCATCCTACAGCTGACGCGATGAAGTTTGGATGCTGGAGGAAGCTCTTCTCAGGGAGAGCTCTGGGAGCTCAATGTGCGAGGCACACACCTGAAGACGGAGGTAAATGCATTTCTTTAGCGAGGCATCGACCGCCTCTTTTGGGATCAGAACCGAACTTCCAGAGGTTTATGATGGAAGGATACACTGCTCCACCCTGTGCAGTCTGTTGGCATGCCTGTAAATGAGCCTTACGGTGTATAGCTCGTTTAACTTTCCGGACGGATGTGCATGGGTTTCACAGAGTAACGCGATTGGTACAGCTTGACTCACAAGGGGAGGACTTGAAATATCTCGTTCAACCGCTTCTTCGCTCTGCTTGTCACGCAGTTGCTTGGACCGGTGAAGAGGTCGATAGCTTTGGTCTGGGATACGGCTTTTGTGCTTTGTGAAGCAATGCCATGCCTCATCCGGCAAAGGTTTGCTAAGACCGAGCTGCTGACAAGTGCCAAGTTTTGTAGAATTGATAGAATGATTGCTCTCCGGATGCGAGGACACTGATTAGCACCCGTATTTGAACCGGTTACGTAACAGGGAACCAGGAAAAGGTCAGTGCGCCCGAGAGGTACCTAGCAAGTGATGGATTCACTCGCTAGTTCCCCATTGGTTACGACGACATCCGTCAAGGACGAGGCAGCACAGCCACGGATTGAGAGGGCCACATACGTAAATAGAGGGACCTAGTGAACGCGGGCTTGAGGCAGTTCCTCGCAAATGTATCTACAGGTGTCCTGCTCGAAACAAGTAAACATCGCGTCAATTGGAACAGTGTGTCACGGACTAGCTGTGGACAAGCTAATTCTTCAAACCGGGGTTTATTCTCATCCTAAACTTGCTCACAGTTCAGTTCCGGTTGAAACACATGAGATGGAATTAGCTCTAATAGTTGAAACGTTCGACACCCAGTTGGACTGGCATGTTGCAGCGCAGCATCGGTGTTGAACACTGATGTCATGCTGTCGATGATGATGATGATGAACCATGGTTTAATAAAGCTTCAACCTTCGAAGTAAGATTAAAAGTTTTCCAGGGAATTAGGGATGAAGAAGTGTGCTGGCATGCACGAAAACTCCTAACGTTGGAAGGACACCTTCAACAAGAAGTAAAATGTAGGTTAAAGCATATGGAGAGTTTTGAAAATAGTTTTATTGGTACCCACTAGCTTTAAGCTATCTTGAGCATTCTACCTTTTTCATGTTTATTTCTCTAATACGATCGAATTCGCTGATTTCGTAAGCGAGGAAGAATGAAGTTTGATAGTGAATTTATAGCAATAAATGTAAAGAAATATCTCAGAACGCTCGTACCATCTGCTGTAGCTTTGATTTAACTTTCCGGTCCATAATGCAACGCTGGAGGCAGTTACCAACCCAGGGTTTATGCCAATGTTTCAAATGTGAAAACGCCCGTGCTATAGTAGTTTGTCAACAATGGTTGGAGTTCATCACTCAGTTTAGGCGTTCCAAAGATACACCTAGCGTAGCTCAATCCATTTCCAACAGCGGTCAACTGAGCAGGCACGTAAAAGCACTAACGTGACCAACCACTTCTATAAATCTCGTCCTAGATAGACATAATTCAGATCCGAAGTTCATCCTGCCGAGCAGCTCATCCTGTTGATAGTCATCAGCAGTGGGTCTCATGAATCTCCAACAGGAAGGGTTCTAACCCGTGACCCTTAAGATAGGAGCTTGAGCACGACCAATCGGCAACGAATGGTTGATCAGTAGTGTGGTGAAAATAATAAATAATGATCGTTCAGCTGTGGCACCCTTTCGGTGCCTAGCTGCCATGCTACCCAAAGGAAACACGAGGGCTGGGATACTGCCAGATTGCCCAAGCCTAGACAGGGGAAGTTGAGAGGCAGAAGTCGGATTCGAACCGCGGACCTTCCGGTCGGTAAATTCGCGCTCTAATTACTTGGTCCAATAGTGTGGTGAAGGTAGTGAAGGAAGGTGACGTGGATGAACCTTTCCTACCTGGTAGTGTGGTGAAGGTAGAAGAGGTTCATCCACGTCATATGTTTCGTTTCTTATTCTCAATACAACTCACCTTGTAAACCATGTGTTCGCAATTTTCACCAGTATGAGCATTTAGCATAGGAAACTGCAGAAGCGCCAGTGAAGTAGCCTGAAATGTGTCCAAGGACAATGGATGATTTGAAATACATTGCCAAGTGTGAGCGAACTAGCACGATGGCGAAGAAAAACTGGTTTGTTCGTAACAAGAATGTGAACTGCACATCGGAGACCTGAGGTACACAAATCAACTATCTACATACAGTCTGAGTATCTGACCAAATTAGTTGTCAATGAGAACAAAGCATACCATCCAACTGAAACTAGTCAGCCGCACAGATGCAGCCGGCGTATGGGTGGTCCTGAAGTCAACAGGTTGCAACCACTGGCGACATGATTCACCTCATCTAGGTCATTTCGATAGACTGCAGCAGGGCATTACGTGACTGAGTATTTTTGAAACTGATCACAGTGTGTAAATGGCGCTGTTGTCACTGGTCTAAATCATATAAAAGTCAGTAGAGCCGGACATAAAGCGTTTGGTTCTACGATATTGGAATTATTGCAAGCAAACACCTTACACGGATGTCAATTTCAACTGGTGTGTTGGACAGATAGGTTGGAATAACGTAAAAGCCTTCTATTAGCCTGAAGAGAGATGACTAGGCACAACAAAACCAACCCATTGCTACGCTTCCTAACAACGTACTGAATATGTCACACTGATTGATGATGAAACGTTTGCAATCAAATTGTTCAGCTGCGCGAACAAACCAACGACCATAACTAGGTCTCACGAAATATTGCAACACCAAATAGCCGGCTGTTGGTTTGATAGCCGATCTGGACAAACGGTTCGTTCTAAGTCGAGAGAGGATGTTGACAGCAGGTCCAAACGAGCCAACAACCTAAGCCCCAGTACTCTCCTCACACACGTGTCGAATAGGTCGGATTTCTTAGTTTCACCGGAATGGAATGCCGGATATATGGACTAGTTTCCGGTGCTCTCACCGAACAAAATTAGAAAGTCACATGCTGGCGTTGGTATGCAAGAGTCCATGAACCAGCTAACGTACGTAGTCCACCGAACCAAAAACCCTAGCCCTCCAAATGTTCAAAGAGGAAGTTTTTCTCACTAACCTAGGTGTGCGTTGTAAAAGACAGCTGAGTGGTTTCTTGTTATAGCCGAAACATATGAACGGATGAACTGACGAGGTGAGTTAGGCTCGCCTACAAATCATACAGCAAACAACATGCGAAATAAGATAACGTTGACCACCATTCGAAATTTGAATCGTCCAAGTTCGGAAATGAGGTTGTTCCTGTCGAGGAAGCAGCGTCAGCATGTTGACACTTGCGGTTTTAGCGATAACCGCGATAACCGACATCTAGTTCGCGACGGATCAGTATGAAGTATGAAGGAGATCATGAAACGCTTGGGTGCTGTCGATGCTACTCGCCTTCAAGGATGGGGACCGCGTGATCCTCACTGTGCCTGGTGGGAAACCCTACAAGATATGGCTGCCAGCCGATGTCNTCTAACCAGATTGCCTGAGTGAATGACTGGAGGTGTAGGCACCTCGAAATGCTTGTGTTAAGCTGGCACTAAGTCCCTTCCCCGTTCACCTTTACTCTCTTCTTTACAATAAGGCTTTCAAATAAATCATGGTGCTGTGAAGCAGTGAAGCATCGGTGTTGAACACTGATGTCATGCTGTCGATAAGGGTGATGATGATGATTGGCTTCAGAGAATCCGTAAGCGCGTTTCATTCATACTGACCACTTGGAGGAAGTCTGACTGCTCTACATTTCACATCCCAATAGCTTGTTTATCAACTTCTCATTGGCAGACGGAAGAGAATTTGTGGGGTGTTGTGAAATTTTCAGTACACTATGCTGATTCGTAGCTTCGTTTTTTTCCGAAAACAACGAGTCTTTCCTTGAAAGATGTGTTCATTTACTGCCATTGATTTAGAGTACGATGAGTTTACTTATATGAACAAGAGACGGAACCACAGTTGAATGCGCAGTGAGAGGACAAAAACGTTAGGCTGTATGACTGGCAAGCTCGGTAAGGAAAAACAACGGCTACAGAGCAGAAATACCTTGACGAAGAATGGCATATAGGTAAGCTTCAGCCCATGCTGTTCCATAAATGCCTTCGCAGTCCGGCTACGTAGTTCGACCAGTTCCGCAACGTCCAACTCCGCAGACAGCACGAAATGGGGAATTTGGTTGGATAAGGTCATGGTTGTTTTCATTGCCCGCTGGACAGCTGAAACAAAAGAGGATGATTCAATGAGCTTGGTGTGTTCGCATGGTGAGACCGAATGAACTCCACTTTATTCTGGACCTCTATAAACCAGGAAGAATGACACGACAGGGAGAATTTGCGTTAATTTTCTACTTCTACGTGACTTATGGGAAGCAGCTTTGTGTACTCTTCGGTGGTGAACTGCGATGTGTCGGTGTCTTTCAAACCGTTCAGCTGTAACACCCTTTCGGTGCCTAGTTGCCATGCAACCCGAAGGAAGCACGAGGGATGGGATACTGTCAGGTCGCCCAAGTCTAGACAGGGGAAGTTGAGAGGTAGAAGTCGGGTTCGAACCACGGACTTTCCGGTCAGTAAATTCGCACTCTAACCACTTGGTCCATCTCGCCCCCTTTCAAACAGTCTAATCAAACTGTTCGACTCTGACGGTCGCCTCAATCTCACGAACTTTCGACCGTTTGCGCATAAAGCAGTCAGGCTAGCTGCCATCGTGGCGAACGCGTTTAGCTGGTGTAATGATGACCATTAAGAGTGAATCCGACTTCGAATAAATTAATTCCACTGTTTAAATAGGCATTAGCGATTTGGTTCTGTCGACTGCACCTTGCAGTCACTCTCACAGGTTTTCTCGGTGATTTTATCCCCTAAAATAATGGGTACAACTCGAGACTGTGACGCTTTCAAATCTTCTGTTTTGATTTCATTGTTGGCACAGCACTTTGCGGGTCCGCACCTAACACCAACACGCTTGTTATTGGGTCTGTCAAAACCAAAGAGAATTTTATGGGTCTACAAACCAACTAGCGCGTTAAAAAGCATTTCAACACAGGAAATATGGCTGACAGGGCTAAGAAATCAACCCTTGATCGAAAACATTCTCCTCGGCGAATGAACTCCGACTGTGCTGTGTCGCTCGCTACTTTTAACTCGGCCTTGAGGTCTGTCTTCGACGATATATTATCAAAGAACGTGGCTTTACAATGGTATCCATAAATTAGCAATGTGAAGACGTCTTTATTAGTGGCTGAAAGTGCATTGTGCTCCAGATACTTATTGGTTAGGTTACCAACTTTATTGTAAAAGCTGGTTATTTGGTGTTCAGTCAGACCCTAGGTGGTCCACGTTCGCAACATAGTGCTCAGAACTTGGAGGGCGAAAACGAAGACAGCAGACGAATGCTTCCATTGACTGCACAGCATAATTATAGTAGAAAGAGCAATTTAGTGGCCACTCGACGATGACCGATAAAGCTAATTCCGAGATGAATCAATTCGTGGTCGGAAATGGGTCTCCCTTAACCTGACGTGCGAACGTACCCTGTTTGCCTCCGCTTCTGCTACCCCTCTGAGCCTTCTTGTTCACCTTCTTTGCTCTGTTAACGGTATGCATTGAGCTGAGTGAAGCGCACCACCAAAACTGACCACGAACGGTAAGTAACCGACCAGTAAGCTCGCGCCTCAACCACTAAGCTATTTCAAGCCGTCTCTCCGAGCAGTTGGAGAGCCAAGACTCCAATTTTTTGCTTTCAAATCTCCCGATATACTGTAGTTGTGTCACGTGTTTCTGGTGTGAATGCGTTGCGTCCACAATGACTGTTTGTTTACTGTTTGTCCACCCATCATTCAGTCTACCCAAAATTCAGGTTGTCTTTACGAATCAGTCAATGAATCATGTGAGTGTGCTGACTTCACAACTGCTTGTTGAGTCTGGTGAAGATATCCGAGGTTGCCCACCGAGTTAAAGCCACTTCGCCGAGCAAAGTAGCGTACTTTTACGGAAAATGCACACACATCTGTACCATGCCACGGAGTGGGCAAAGCAAAACATGACTCAACATAAAGCTGCATCTAAACTATATATAGCGATAGCCTGTAGACCGGATAACGCCCTCAAGTTTATTCCAGTTTGGCCTGCTTGGGCTGGGGCAATCCGAACAGTAGTAGTGACGGATCACGTGCAAACTGGAGACAATCGCCATTGAAAAGTGTGCAAAGCATGATGTGAGCTTATCTGCATCCACCAAATTACGTTAAATGTACGAAGAAGGAAGAAACGACCACACCAAAAAGGATGAGTCCGGTGGAGGAATGAAGGCTGTCAACGACAGTACAAGATGCAGAAGTTCTGAGTCAGTTCACATGTGGTGTTTTAAGAGAACTGTCGCACGAAACAGTTAAGCTTCAAGCAAGACTTAGCATCGAAGGGAAGCGACCTGTCTGCAAAATATCCACACTAAGATATCTTGATTGACTTGGCATTGAGGAACTCACTTCAGTGAGTCTCCGAACGACACGGCCTCTAAGCGGCCTACGGATTAAGTCCATAAAACGTACAGTGGATGTGTGCAGACTCGGCAGCCGGTCGTCACGCCTGAGCATTGTCTATCGGAGATACTTCGACAACCGATCAGTTCTGTCTCAAGGAATAATCGCCTTAAAATAAAGTAACAGTCTCCGAGTTGGGGTGGGATTCTTCTAAATTATGCCTCCTGGAAGAAAGCGCTCATTCGAAACTTCAAAAACATTGCCTTTGGTTTCTACCCTTCAGTGGAAATCGAACGGTAAATTAGGTGGCGGTGGCCTTACCGCTATTACGTTAGGGGGGAGTTGTACAAATACGTACAAGTGAAGTATTTTTACTTTCCGTATACGTTATGTAGGAAAACCTCACAGTGTGGTTCATTATTACCGTCGCTTATTCGTGTTTGGGAAAGAAGCTGATAATCAAAACCCAAGTTAATGAAGCGGGGGTTTCATAAGGCTGAAACGGAGATTGCCCTATTGGTATCACAGTAAAGAATACATCGGACCTTTTTATTGCTGGAGCAGGATACAGACCGAGACAGAGATTTGCACAGTTCTTAGACGGTGGAATCCCGGTTTGGAGCAGATAACGAGAGACGGAATCCAGGTCGTCCGCATACAGTTCAGCGAGTCCACTCACAGATCCATTGGGACTTGGAGAAGTGTCAATCGCAGTCGCATACACAATCAGTTTTTCGATAGACATCATCATAATTTTCAGATGGCCGTCAACATGAATTATCGACAGGTGCTGAAATCATGGTAACAAGTTTGAATACCCTCCCTCATCGCTTACTTCTGGTGTCCTAATACTGCGGTAACTTATTTGCACCCGTGAAGGATTGACTGTTGGAAAAGTCTGGATGGAAACGCACGATGAGGTAAGCTTCGAGTGAGTGTGTTACATTGTCAAACGAAGGTGATACTTCATAGAAGAAAGTACTCACAAGGTTGCTGTAAACTCTTCGACAGCCCACGACCGGTTCTGCCCTTCTTGGGGCTCATCAGGTAGGCAGTCATAAACGAGAGATTCAGTTGTCTCTCGTAAGAACCAAAATTATTTGCAAATGAGTGTATTTCTCGAAAGGTGATACTTCCCTCGGACAAAACGTTCGCTTTAAGTATTGATGGTTATAGCAAATGATGTAAGCGGGAAATTCGTAGAGATGCTCTCCATGAGACTGGAAAGATCAGATAGGACTCATTTACCTTGTACTGAACAACAGAGACGAACAGGGAATGTCAAACAGCTTAGGGTTCGCGTCAGTGAGAAATGTCTTCCAGACAGTCATTACCATTATGAAGTCCCTGGCTATTCGGTCGTCTTTTATCATCCTCTTTTTGATATGTTCAAACATATTTTTTCGGTTGATTTCGCTGCTTTCAGCATGCCCGCATGTTGACACACCCGTTTTATCCCACGGTATGATCACTGGCTCACTGCAGCAAGTATTTCAACAGCGTGCAAGCACAGCTGACAATGCAGTGAGATCCAATAGGATGACCATACTTGACAGAAGCACATGTCTAGTGCATAATGTCTGCTACAGACATTAGATAGAAAGGTACGCTTTGTAGCAAATTCTGCCATCTGCCGACGAGCCTAGAGACGAATCCCTTTCTAAGGTAGCAGCTCACGGCGATTCAAGTCCCAGACCATCCGTTCCGAATTCGACTGAACTGACCGAGGTCGTGACATACAAAAAGTAACACAGCATCAGACGGATCCAACTTGGGAAGCCAATTTTACTGAATTTTCCGGATAATTTATCGGTAGAACAAACCGACCGAAACACTTTAGCAGAGGATGAGGCAAAAACAGCCGGCTACATGCAAGCTTGCTGGGCAAGAGGTATCGATTCATTTGAACAAGATTCTGGGGTGGCATGGTGTACTTTATAGAAGGAAAAATTGCAAGTAAGCAAGTCGAAGCTGGTCCCCGAAAAGAAATATCCACGTGCTAAATTCGAAAACGGCAAGATGCCATAATGAGGAAATATCATTTTTTTTTCGAGGGATCCATTCGACGTCGATCGCTACTGACACCCGGCTAATCGAGTGTCAGTAATGCGACACCAGTGTTAAGTGATGAATGAGGTCACAAGTAAATCAATGATACGCACTCACTTGTCAACGGGACAATTTCGTCTTCCTCCGTGGATGCCACCTGAGGTCGGGATGGAGAGGTGGGGGTCGAAGCAACTATGGTGGTTTCGTGGGCTGTAGGTTGCCCCTTGTTTAGTAGATTTAACACATCCTCCTTCAGGATACGACCCGCTTTACCTGTGCCCACGACATCAGATAAGCTGATCTTCAAGGAGGAAGTAGACAGCAGAAATTAAATAAAATAAATAAATAAATAAATAAATAGTAAAAACCTGAAACGCCGTCCACGGTCCCTATGCGCCAAATATCGTCACCATCACCATTAAATATACCGGCGGTAAAATGACTTTATAAACATGAGGAAAGGTCTTAGCAAAAACTGGAAAGAAGAAGTGAGTGTAGAGACTAAGTGTAAAGAGGTTCTGAACCCATAGAGAATACTACGAAGCAAAAGGTAAGTACACCTTCGGGAAGCGTTAAAATAAGCATAACTGAGCATCAGATAGAAGTACGGCGCCATCAGTGGGATCCGTCCAGGGGTCTTTTCGAGCCTCATCCAACACAATACCAACGCAAAACGACAGAAAACAGTTCAGCTAAAAATTGACAGGTTCGCCACTGGGTTCGTCTGCGCGCGATGTCCAGTCAAGAGTAAGAAGGATCACGTGGGTCCTAGCTAGGTGAGAGGCACCCTACTTGATTGTGGTCAACTTCAGAGCATGGCCTTTCCTCCGCGAACCTCCCAACAATGGGTTAGAGCGAAAGCAGAGCGTAGACTGTGATTGAGCATGCACAGTAAATGTTCCGACTACCTAAATCCGATGAGTACCAACTGCTGCTCGTGTGATAGTGATTCACTACCAAGCACACCCTTACAAACAATTTCGTAGCGTACTCTCATCACTATCGTCATGATCATGATCATAATCGTAATCATAATTGTTGTCACAACCAATCACGACCACAACCATTGTCGTCATCATCACCTCATCATTACTATTGTTAGGATGGTCAGATTCCTGAAAATAATCTCAGAATGCCCGGAACCTACTGTGACACTCAAACTCTGCCAAAATCTCAATTAGGAAGCCGGCAAGTACCCAGACCAGTGAATCAATCAATCCATTCGGCAACGGCTAACGGGAGTTGATGCATTTCACACAAGCACGGTCGATGATGATGGGTGTTCACCAAAAGCTGATCAGATCAATGTCAAAAGTGCCGTTCAAGTACCGTGAGGCCCCTTGTAACTTTTGCACTCATTTCTTCGCGATAAAGCTGCTGTGTTCCTTGTTGGCGAGTCCGTCCCGACAGTAATAATTTACAACTACTGTCGCCATTCTCAACATCATCACTGTCGTCAACATCATAGGTACCATCAGGTTCGAGCAAACTACCGCGAATATTGTCATCCACGAAGTCTATATGAAGTCTATGAAGGTGATCATACGAAACCTCGGTTTTTCAAACACCCCACTCTAGCAAGGCAAATTTCACAATCGATTAACTCGCCTAGGCAACATTAGCTTGAGAAGGAACTCTGTGAGAAATATGTGGCGCTTTCAGGAGACCATGGATCAGCTGTTAATTCGTAAAAAAGCCTCATTTAACTCGGTGGAACGGTAATGAACCAAACCAGACATAGAAACGGCACTGCACATGCCTGCCATATTTTTGGTGCTTGCTCGGTTGCGGTGTAAGTACCAAAGACTGTCATCATGTGATGCGTTGTTGAATAATCAGTGCCGACTTGACTATTGATCGACTGAAGGACAAACGGATACACCTAAGCCGTGTTGCGCGAACAACGATCGTAACTGCCAAATGAGATCTCACCCTGTCAATGAAGTCAATGGATGCCGAAAGCTGAGAAGCACTGCACAGCTGTTTCAGGCCTATTGGGCGGTGCGAATCTCACAATCTCCCGGCCAGGGTTAGAACACTTGACCGTTCAGCCCCGAACAGCTGAACGGTAGTGCGGTTGGCCTTCACTTACACATGATATAGGGCCACTCATTCAGTTGTCCAACCATCCAACTTACAGTCGTCTCGACGGAACGCACTACTCATAAGGTTGCTGAAAACTTCGATAGCCTATGAGCGGTTTCGCCCTTCTTGGGGCACATCAAGTAGGCGCAGCCCGTCAAACTCATGTTCTACTTGAACCTAAACTGTACACATTCGGCAAAATATATTCATTCGCAAACTAATTTTGTTCTAACGGGAGACTCAACTGAATTCTAGCAGAATCCCTTGTTTATGCTATTCTGCGTACATGATTCTTTGCTTCGTCTTCAATCCGTTTGATGTCAGGTACTTAAGTCACATAAGTAACGTCCCGAGAGGTGAGGTGGGTCGCGAATTCCGTATAAGTGAAGTGAGTCCTGCTAGACTGGTTATCGTCTGCTGTAGACTGCGGTGCAGTTTGTTTTGATCTACTGTCTGTTGGGTATACTTGGCTATAAAACCTGGTGGTGCGCTCCGCATAACTTCATGATCGTGAAGTTATGCGACGACAGGTGACAGATCAATGATTATGTGCTATTAACATAAGTGCTGCCACGCCTAGTAAAAAAACAAGATTCGGTGCAGTGGGAGAGAACAAACAGCCAAAGTGCGAAGGAATTATAAACCGAATTGCCGAACTTTAGCGCTTTTAGGGCCTCTTCTCCGGTTCGAGGATTCATGAGACACGCAAACAAAAAAGAGGTAAACCGGAACCTTTGGATAAAAGTATGAAAACTAATTACGTCAGGATCGGGCGACCTATGTGAATGGCGATTACGTTATCCAGCCATGGAAGTCCCGCACGAACACTTCTCTCAGTCCACAGACCAGTGTGTGAGCCAATCACGGCCACCTCAGCTGTGGTTGGACAGTAACTTTGAAGGGATCTCAGTCGACGAATGACCGCTCTATAGAGTATTCTAAACGCAGCTTTGGGACTAACCACATGACCTGTAGCAAATAAGAGATAGACCGCTGCACTAGTGATTGACCTTCTCGACCCAACTGCTATACAAAAAGAGCGAATGGTGGTGCGAGTTAATCACACCGCTCATCAGTCGATCATAGCCAAGCGATTCAGCCTTCAATTACCAGGCAGGAGGTTGTCACCTAGAATCGATCGGAGTTTCGTGAGATACGCACACATTCCAAATAAAGATGAAGCAGCTGTACAGTGCTTCTCGGCTTTTCGAACTAATATGATCTTCAAAACTAGGTGTTCAAATTATTGCTGGCGAGAGCCTTGTGGATCTGAGTTATGCAAATGACGTCGCCCTCATCTTTGAAGACCAAAGCGAAGCACAAGCCCTGTTGAACGTACTGACCACCACCATACCATCCTTTGGCATGAGCCTTCAAAGTCACGCCATTGAACGCGAAATCTCCGAAAACATCCGTTACAACGGGGCGATATGGCGCAAGTGGTTAGTCATCATTATCATCATCCATGACAGCAACATCAGTGTTGACACTGATGCTTCACTGCCGTAAAACCATAAAGTTCGTTTAGTT
>NW_008751963.1:364531-369790 GCF_000715545.1 Opisthorchis viverrini | reverse complement strand
CATGGTTGTACGAGGGCTGGGATACTGCCAGGGCGCCCACACCTAGACAGGAGGACGATTAGGGTCCTCAACCAAAGCCTTTGGCTCAAAAGCCTAACCGCAAGGCAGCGGTGTTTGGCGGGGAAATGCAAATGCATTACCTTTTCTACGGAACAAGTCGCCATACATGTTCCAACCCCCAACCTGGAGGACCAGGACCAGGTTAGAGCGCGAATTTACTGATCGGAAGGTTCGTGGTTCGAACCCGACCTCTGCCACTCGACTCCCCCTGTCTATGCTTGGGCGACCTGGTAGTATCTCAGCCCTCGTGCCTCCTTCGTGTGGCATGGCAGCTAGGCACCGAAAGGGCACTACAGCTGGACAATATTTTTTTATTTACGAGAGCCTTGTCGATTTGGAATACGCAAGTGACGCCGCTCTCATCTTTTAAGACCAAAGCGAAGCACGAGCCCTGTTGAATAGACAGACACCACCATACCATCTTTTGGCATGTACCTTCAAAGTGCGAAGTCATGCCCCTGAACGTGAAGTCTCCGAGCACATCCTTTACAATTCAAGGAGAATCACTGGAGATTGTGGAAAACTTTACATACCTCGGTAGTTGTATTGGCTCTGACGGAAGTGTGTCTGATGAAGTCAGTGCAAGAATCTCAAAGGCTCGAATCACGTTCGCTAATTTGCGTCACTTGTGGCGTCAAAAAGGCATCTCACTGGATCTTAAGGGTCGTGTGTACCAGGCTACAGTAAGGGCTGTGTTGTTGTATGGGTGCGAGACATGGCCTCTTCGGGTAGATGATGTGAGGCGTCTTCAGGTTTTCGACCACCGATGCCTCAGAAGCGTGGCTGGTTTCGGATGGCGTCAGCGTATCAGCAACGAGGCGATTAGAAAACGGGTATTTGGTTGTGCTGCAGGCACCTCAATCCGGGAAAACATCCAGCATCATCGACTACGATGGCTCGGTCATGTGCTACGCATGCCAAAACACCGTCTACCGAGACGAGTGTTGTTCTCCGTGCCTCCTTCGGGATGGCGCAAACCGCGAGGTGGACAGCACATGACTTGGCAAAAAGGCGTGAAAGAGATCACGAAGAGTTTGGGTGTTGTTGGTGTTGTGCGACTTCCAGGATGGGGTCCCAGTGACCCCGTCTGTGCTTGGCTAGACGTTGCAAGAAATGGCGGCTAATCGATGTCATTGGCGTTCGTGCTGTCAGTTTCTTTCCAGATTGTCTGACTGAGCGGTTGGAGGTGCTGGTACCTGAAAAGGCTTACATAGGCGAGCAATAGGTCCTCTCTTTCACCCACCCTTATACTCTTCTTTTCACACTAGGGCTTTAAATATATTTAGACGAAGCTTATGATTGTACGGCAGTGAAGCATCAGTGTCAACACTGATGTTGCTGTCTTTGATGATGATGGAATGAATTCATTCAGAAAGGAAGATCAGATGAAAAACGAGTTATGCTCACGGTGCCATACATCCTATGCTGTTGTTCCATAGCAAGCGAAGTAGTTGACTACCATCTTTTCGGCGCTGGCTGGTATATTACCTTAGAGATGTAGTCCTACACTACGCCTCCAGTGAAGCGGCCAGAAGAATCTACCGCAGCTTACCGTGGATGAATTAGACGCCCGGTTAAAGGGCTTGTAACCCTATCCCTTTAAAATATAGACTGATGAAAGTAGGACCTTGTCGACTGGTTTGGTTATGTTGGATGTGGTCGACATGTTAGAGAGTGAACCCATCCGCACAGTCCTTTTCAAGATGTTCGCCAGCGACTGGCTTTAAGTTCACTTTCACAGTAAACTTGTTTTGCCCTGTCAGTGAGATGCTGAGGGGGGGGGAGATAGCTCAAGTGGTTAGACGCGAATTTACTGACCCGGAGGTCTGTGGTTAAAACCCCACCTCTGCCTCTTGACTTCCCCTGTCTGGGCTTGGGCAACCTGACAGTATCCCAGCCCTCGTGCTTCCTTCGGGTGGCATGGCGGCTAGACACCGAAAGGGCGCTACAGCTGAACGATTATTATTATTATTATTATTATCATTATTATTATTAAGATACTGACAGCTCCTGCTCTCGAATTGGCGTCTGGGAATGGAAATGAGCTGTTCTTTTCACAGTAACACCGATTTACCAAACCTCTGTAATGAAAACCCTTTAGGCCTCCTATGGTTTTTTGAGGAACTGTCTATCACGGCAAATATATTGTCTAATTACCACCGACAAGAATACCGTCATTCCTTAGTTAAGTAGGGCTTGTGTTTCTCGGGACCATTGGTAAAGATGTAAGCGGAGAACCATTGCGACACCACTAAATTGGTGGAACGGCTTTTAATGGAATTGAAACAATATCAAATATGCACTGCGATAATTGCTCTTCAAATCATTAAGTGGAATATTTTATGTACTCACTGTGGTAGCATACTTAGCTGATGCCCTGACATCTGAGAAATAAAATGCTCAGAGTAAAGTAGTCTACTCCTTCACCCTCTGTTGTAGAGCACCAAACACATGGAACGCACGACACGGTTGTTATACGAGGAAGTAAGGCAGCAAAGTTCGCTTGAGCTGACAAGGGAATAGAGAAGGTATACTGGAAGCGCAGTGGTCGCCCTGGCGTTTGATACATTTAGGTTGCTTAATTCCAACGCAGTGTTTAGAATACTCTTTCAGGTACCCATCGCAAAACCAGTAATGTTAGTCGTGAGTCCAACAATGATTCTCATGCACGACTTAAGGGGCGAGATGGCTCAGTGATTAGAGTGCGAATTTACGTACCGGAAGACCCGTGGTTCTAACCCGAACTCTGCCTGTCCACTTCCCCTATCTAGGCTTGGGTGACCTGGCAGTATCTCAGCCCACGTGCTTCCTTCGGGTGGCATGGAAGCTAGGCACCGGACGAAATTTACGATGTACATGTTTGCAAAGAATCTCTGACGATTAGAACGCCAAATAGCTATTTACGATTTCGCATCAGGCTTGCTGAAACAAGCCACCTATCGCCGCCTTAGATAACTGTATTAAAACAATTCCCATCCGCGTGATTCAAGCCTATTAATTTGCAACCGCATACGATCAGAAGTGAAATCACTTAAAAGGAATACTCTAAACGAAGTGTATATTATACCGAATTGCAAATAGTTCAACCCAACTCTTCGTTTAAATCTGTTCAAATCGAAAGCCAAGAAACGATGCGCTTTTTGAAATGTACACTACCAATCGGAACTGGAATATTTTCATTTTGTAGGTTAAGGAACCACTTGTCAAGTTTCAACCAGCCTCCAAAACGAGCTTTGAAATGTAAAACAACCTCGTAGGAAGCGCGTGGCGTAAACCAACTGGGTATTTTTTGCTAGTTAAACCAGGAAATACTACACACAAGAACACTCAACCACAAAAATAATTGAACCAAAAAACTAAACACTTGCCTTGTACTCCGCCGCAAGTCGACGAACACTCGGAGTCGCCAATACCTTTATCCTATTGGCTTCTGGCTCGATGCAGTCTGGCACTTCAACAGGTACTGAATGAAGCTCGCGCTTATCCGAATTTGAAGAGCTGTTGTCCACCTCAATATCTACAAGAGCTTGACCAACCAAACAGGTGTCTTGTGGCTTGAAATGCAAGGCACGGACGATACCATCATAGCGGCTGGTAATGGTAACAGTAGCTTTGTCACTCTGCACTTCACAGACGGGATCGAACTGCCGCACATTGTCACCTACTTCAACAAACCTGAAAATAAGACAATGAAAGTATGCTGACATCCAAAGTACAGAACACGGAGCTACTTGTCTCTTAAGGTAATATCTGAAAAATCAAAGAATAATCTGGATTTCATTTGTTTATTAACAAAGCAAGAAACAACAAAATCTCAGTTGTTCCGTGAACTTCCAGCGAACCGCCTGCATATGTTGGAATTATGGATTCAAAAAATCGGGGGCGTGGTGCGGTGTGAGATACAAGACCACATAAATTGGAAAAAAAGGAAGGCACGAGATAATAAGAATAAAGTGAGAGATGTTTGGCCCAAGGATTAGGAAAAATAGGAATAACCGGCCTCAGCAGGGTAAGGTGAGAGTGGAGAGACCAGATGTGACAGAAACCGCGCAACCGGAGCTCGATAAGGCTCGGTGATTAAAGCGCGAATTTACTGGCAGGAGGTCCGTGGTTCGGACCCAACCTCTGCATCTCGACTGCTCCTGTTGAGGCTTGGGCAACCCAGAAGTATCTTAACCCTTGTGCTTCTTTCGAGTAGCATGACAGCTAGGCACTGAAAGAGTGCTACAGTCTAACCATTATTATTGTTATATGATTATTATTATCATTATTATTATACCGTGCTGGGATATATGACGTAAAAGAGCAAGGATACTGCTAGGAACAATCGAAAAGCCAGGGTGGGGTTGCAACCGCAGGACTTCAAACTCGTAGGTTAGCGTCTGAGCCAGATTACTCGAGTGAGTATTTTCCGGACAGCGATGGGCTGCGAAGACAATTTTCTGTATTGGATGGCCCAGTCAATGAGTCACCTCTTCAGCTAACACTACATGTGATCTAGGTGCGCAGCTAAGCATTTCATAAAACAAGTGACAACTGATCTTCCGCTGGTTTATGTTGAAAACTACCCCGTGATGCTTCACCGCGACATGCCGTGGTATGAGAAATATGAAGTTGGAAGGAGAAATGAAACAAGGAGGGGGTCTAGAACTATCTTACCACAAACATCCGAGGTGCCTACACTTCCAAAAGGCAGTTAGACAACCTGGATGAAAACTGACAGCATGAATACCACTCGTTCAAAAATCGTTCAACAGCAGCACTCTTTCGGTGCCTAGCTGCCGCGTCACATTAAGGAGGCACGAGGGCTGGGATACTGCCAGGTCACCCAAGCTTAGACAGGGAAAGTCGAGAGGCAGAGGTCGGGTTCGAACAACGGACCTTCCGGTCAGTAAATTCGCGCTCTAACCACTTGGTCCAACTCTCCCCCATGAATATCACTAATAACAGTTAGCCACCACATCGTCTAGTGTCCCCATCCAAACACAGAGAGGGTAGAGTGGACCCCACCAAGTAAGACAAACAGCACCAACTACTTCCAAACATTTCGTAACCACCTTCATTCGCCAAATACAAATCAACCGTGGACCCAGTTGGACCACGTGGCCATCAGCCACCGGTGGAGAGCCACCATTCAAGACTGCCGTTCCTTCTGGGGCACACCACTTGATTCCGATCACGCCATGGTGTGCGCACGCT
>NW_008751963.1:357240-359116 GCF_000715545.1 Opisthorchis viverrini | reverse complement strand
CTGGTCACTGCCGTCTTCCTGGATGGGGACCCCGAGACGGGCCACATCAATGGCTGGAGACATTGTCAGACATGGCCCAGTCGCGCCCTCAATGGCGCTCATGCATCAAAGCTATTGCCTTCAATGCATACCTCCTTTTCCACCCCACCCCCCACTTGACAGCCCACTGACAGTGCTGGATTTATGCACCAACGCGCCTGCAATGCGCAGCTACCTACCCCCTCCCCCAAATCATCGGTGAACGAAACTGCGGCAGCTGCAACCACTGTACGACGAGTATGCGGTTATTACAGCTGACAATGAAAAAATGAAATGAAATAACCTCCTTCATTCACTTCTACTATGTCAGGTTCTGTCCACTGCCAGGTGTCTGCCACTACTAATTAGCCATTGAAAACGGAGCACGTCTCAGTAGGCGGTAACTTCAAATACGTAATACAAGACCCATTCACCTTAGATTACAGTGCTGGACACATTCTTTGAATGAAGTGCTCCCTGCTTCAGCAAAAACCCTCCCCTGATCGACTCATTCCGAATTTGTTGGTCCCAGCTGACTTCAGCTGGAGCGCTGAGACACAGATGGTCGAAAGCCTGAAGATGTACCAGTTATTGCAGCCAACGGTAATGGGTACCGAACGAATCTGTCAGTCCTTAGGAATGGGCCTGCGGATGCCGCCAGCAGCGGCGTGAGATAGGGGGGACAAACACGTAAAAATAGGGGAGTAGACAACAGAAATCTGTCTTCGCTCACCTACCCTGCATTATGCAGTAAGTAGAGCGACACAGCATGACGGCTGTTGTGGCATGAGATTACTCGTCAAAGGGTAATTTACGCTTGTACACGGACCGGGATAGTGCCAGGGCATCCAGACTTAGAGAGGAGTAAATCACCAATATCTTGTTCACTCAATCACAACTTCAGGGGGAGCATGGTGAACACTAATGGAATCAGCCAAGGGAACCGAGTAAATAATCCGTTCTGCCTGAGGACGCAGAGAGATAGCTTGAAGCTCGAGGGTGAAAGTTGACGAGGTGAAAACCACTGAAGGGTCTGGAAGTCTCTGCACCAGTACACCGTTCGGCCTCCGCATGAAAGGCTACAGACAGCTTCCATCCTTAAAGGAGCTTCAAATAGCCGACTAATGGTGGACAGGTGCCACTTCACCTTTGGTCAGTCATTCCTATCTTCAAAAAGGATACGGGGATGCTTGTGAAAACCACCGTGGAACCAGTCTGGTAGCTGAAGCATCAAAGGTCTTTTCGGGCCTTCTCCTTCGACGGTCGACCTAACACAGGGCGAGGCGGATCCGCGAAAACTAAACTGGGTTCCGTCCTGAAGAAGGATGCACCCATCACATTTTCACCCTCTGACAGATTCTGGAACAGCGACACTTCAGCAATCAACAATAGTTGTGTTTTTCGGTCTGAAAGCTGCCTTTGACTTTGTGGACCGTCAGGTACTATGGCAGTGCCTATGGAGCAAAGGTGTCCCCCATAAATTCTTAACTCTCCTTAAGGTGCTGCACGCGACCATGTGAAAGCTTGCCGGAAGCTCTCGCTGAGACCACAACAAATGGTGTTAGGCAGGGGTGTCCTCTTTCACCACACCCATTTAACTTCATCTTTGATACGATTATGGATACAATACGTCTGTGGGATCGAAGTTCTCCTTGGGTGTCCGCTCACAGACATCAAGCACGCAGACGACATAGCTCTTCTAGGATCTGACTCCGTGGCAATGCAAACAATAGTAAATAATCTAAATAATTCTGCTTCGCGGTTCGGCATGCGCTTCACACCTGCAAAGTGTAAAGTGCTACTGCAAGACTGGGTGGGCTCGAACCCTAGCCTCATGCTTGCGGATGAACCGATTGAG
>NW_008751963.1:352453-356698 GCF_000715545.1 Opisthorchis viverrini | reverse complement strand
TACCTTACGGCCCCCCCCCAAATAAGCGATGGAGGAAATTGTGGCAGCTACAATCAGTGTACGATAAGTACGCGATTCTTGCGGCTGATAAAAAAATGACTTGACTTTCGTATTGTGTCAAAGCCACGGCATCTTATCAGATGCGGTTTTATTGGAAGTGGTCCAGAGGATGACCATCAGATGAGTATGGGTGTCCAAGGAGTGGATGACTGAACAGGATCGGTCTGCATGATTGTGTTTACAAGAAGACTTCGTTGACATGCGTAATGTAGTTGACGGTATTTCCGCTATTGCTATGGACGCGATTGTTAGCTTTAGAGGAATAGGAGCCTATAAGGCGATGCCTACGACGCAGACTCTGGAACTGTTTCACAGCAATGGTTAGGTCAGATGGAAACTTACTAAAACACATCTGTATGAGACGTCTTATTA
The DNA here is from genome assembly GCF_000715545.1 of Opisthorchis viverrini. Taxonomy (NCBI): domain Eukaryota; kingdom Metazoa; phylum Platyhelminthes; class Trematoda; order Opisthorchiida; family Opisthorchiidae; genus Opisthorchis; species Opisthorchis viverrini. Next base: position 356,266 of record NW_008751963.1, on the reverse strand, counting down.
ACTTGTTCTGCGTCCGATATTTTAGGTATACGCTGAGCGGTCGAAAATTGTAACCTTCAACGATTATACGCTTCTTGTCTTCGAAACCGTTTGGAATGGTACTCTTCTCGGGAGCTCCCGTCCCTGGACTTAGGCATCGTACATCACGTCCGACATATTTCCGACAGGTATAACATGGTGGCGGATCTCTTTTATGAGTGTGTCCTTGTTTCGGACACGATTGTTGGTGATGCTGCGGCTGAGAAACTAGGTTTTCTCATTGTATGTACAACCATTCGCTTCAAGTAGTCAACTCAACGTTGCGAATCCCAGTGACGTTATCGGTTGCGAAGTCTCCGATGGACACCCTAGCTTCCATAGTACCGGTTTCCTTCTGACGCAGGTCCTTCAGGGTATTGCCGATCCGGCATCCGCGCCACAGTCAGCTTGGAACCAGCCCAGAGTGCAGAGATTACACGAGTGGACTCATTCATGTCTGGCATTCCACCATGACAAATTGAACATCAGTTTATGTCTAACACTGGCCATTTTCCACATCCGGGTTCCCGCCTGGATCAAATCCATATGGGTTTGGTAGATCCTTTATTCCCATCTAACAATAAGGTCTATGTCTTGATCAAACTGACCACTATAAAAAAATGCATCCAGGCCGTCCCCATAACAAGCTTTAGTCAGCCAGTTAGTCAGCCTGCTATAAACCATGTACCAAGGGTACATTGGTTCCATCACCGGTGAGTAGGACAACGTGGAACATACAGCCAAGCGGTGGAGATGATGGCATGTTCAGTTAGTTCAAGAACTTGGTGGCTATGATATGAAGGCGATGGCTTTGACGCACGAACGCTATCGACTGCACGATCGGACCATTCCTGCCAGTATCACTGACCATTGGTGAGTTGAGTTCCGAGGTTTCTATTCAGGAAGACGGCAGTTGTCAATCCGATTCAGTCTACCGGTTGTTGCTTTCATACTTCGTAGCAAGGTCACACACTGTTCACCTTCTGCTTGCTTTCACTCAGCAAAGATCTGGCCGAAAACAGCCCTGCGACGCAGACGGTCCTCTGGTATGCAAAGCTTATATCCTAACCAACGCAACCCATGAAGGGTAACTCATTTATCGTAAGAGTATACCTTCCTTAAAACCATCTGGCAAGCTCGAGATGGCTCAGTGGTCAGAGCAGGAATTCACTGACTGGAAGGTCCGTGATTCGAATTCAACCACTGCAACTCGACTGCTCCTATCTAGACTTGGGCAACCTGGCAGTATCTCAGCCGTCGTGCTTCCTTCGAAAGGCATGACACCTACGCGCCGGATGTTATGGCTGAACGACTTCGAAGACTATCTAGCGTACCTCAGCATTGCTGATCCGATTTTTTCACAAGGCACGACCAGTGATTAGGAGACGCCGATGTTCAAACATTGACAACTTTCGTGCCGCCATGTATAAAAAGTGCTCAGCCGTAGCACCCTGTCGGTATGCAGCTGCCATGCCACCAGCAGGAAGCACGAGGGTTGGGATACTGCCAGGTTGCCCTTGATAGATAAACTGACATCAGGTCGACGCCAAAGGTGTCGGAGGCTATCAAAAGCTATCTTTGTCTTTCCGATTGAAGAAGTAATCCCATCTCCAGTCGCAGTGCATCCGTTGACTCTTGGGGGGAGGGCCGGTGCACGAAAAGCTGCAAGGGTCACTGATACTTCTCGGTTGCCCAGGCCGAAGAGTTTGGTTGGAGCACTCCACCTTGAACCTTCGACTTAAATCCCAAGCCAGAGCAGCGGGAGTATGTAGAGTTGTGATCCAAGACCCTTTCCCTTGCATCTGATTCAGTCTGACCCTCGAGACAGCGATTGTTAGATTTCTCGCCAGGGGTTACTGGCCGAGCCGAACATTTATAGTCTGACCCACTTGACTGCAGCGGATTGGCCTGACCAAATAGTGCACGGACTAAGGCTGCGTACATCAGGCATCATTGACACAGCAGCAGGATCTTTGATCCCAGGATTTCGACCGTATTGACTAAAGCGATGCGGTTGCCGTCAATCATTGGAAGGCCGGAGTGTCGTCCATAGAGCCGATCTTTTCTAACCAGTCTCTGCTTATTTTCGCTGTTTCCATATATATGTACATGCCTTAATGCCTTCACAATCCACAGAGGAGTGTGGTAATCCCAGTCTGGTTTGAAGTACGATAACTCGTTGTTCTTCGTCAGGATGCTCTTCATTGGTCTTCCCAGCATGCATAAAAATTGGGGAAGTGAGTTCTGGTCGGTGTAGTTTCGAGTGCAAGCTTTAGGTTGGGTCATGCGTCAGTGTTGAAGCTATTGTCTGGACCCTTACCGAACGCTGGGTCTTGACGACCGTCACCAGTGACAGAGGTTTGCAGTTCGAGGACACAATTTAGCCCTCTTAATACGTTAAGTTGCCATCCGCAGTCTACAATTCACAGGCATACGGCTTGGTCACCAGCTTAAAGCAGTGACCAGTATCGCTGACCATGGCTAAAGAACTGAAACCATCCCTAGGTATGTGTTCTGGAATCAAAGCGGACCTACAGGCCCCTAGTAACGAACTACTCTGCGGTCACTACTACTTCGTTTTCGAAGCATTTCGCCGCTAGATTACGCCTTTTATCCGACAGACTGAAAACCGCCTATTAAAGGCAACTCTGCTACTCAATCTCTGATGATATGTAAGAAGGGCTTTCTGCGCACGCAACAAAGAAACTGGGACTTATTGCGCTATGGCGGTTTGTGTACCTCTGAGACCAACTGAGCTATATTAGGGTTTCACTTCGAAAACCTCAGAGTTTCTCATACAAGTTATGTCATTGGATACAGGCAGGCGATTTGCTCCTTAAAAACTCGTACTGTATTAGTACGCCGACGACCATCCGCCCCTTGCGGCCAGGCTTTTGAACAAAATACTTTGATTGAGGATCCTAATCATTTCTCTGTCTATGTGTGCGCCTCCTGACAGCTTCCCAGCCGCATAAAATCATGAGAGTCAGAACAAAAAAACAACATACCGTCACCTCGGCCGTCCCGTGATGTCGTCCGCTGGATCACCTTATTCTCTGCATAGAGCAGGCCAGGTAACCGAAAACACGTTACTGATGTCTTTCTTCTTACATCTTCAAGTTTTCTCTCTTCTAACCTACCCCATCCCAATTTGAAAACTCTCCGCAGGTCCCAGCACTAAGATTAACCACTCTATTCACCATGTATCACACTCAGCTGAAGCTTCTGTAAGTCCGACCTCGGTGACAACCCTAAGCCATTCGAAATCTAATTTCAAACCACGAAAGCCGATCTAATTACCTGTCTTCAATGTTCGCACATTGAAGCAAGCAAGACAACAGGTGGCTCTTGTTCGTTTGCGAGATTCCCTCAGCAGTGGCGTACGCTGTCTGTCAAAGACAAGAATTAGGGAGGGAAGGATTGTGATTGAACTGACCGTCTCCTCGCTCCCGGCTGTGCACACCTGGTAATGGCGAATCCGCGGAGACCTACAACCATGAATGGGGTTCCAACTGCAACCGGTATGGTCTTCCCGCTCCCGGCTGTGCACACCTGGTGACGGCGAATCCGCGGAGACTAGATATCTCAGGGTGGATTGTATTGAGCGAACGGGAGAAAGCGTTTCTGTTTGACTGGATACCCGATGGCAGTCACCTCTTCGAAGTTCGGTGGCGTCTGGCTGGTATGAGATTGTTACGGTTCGGTCACGCAGCGAGCAAACAATATGATATGCGGATTGTGGCAATACTCTACCCCCAGCTATGTTGCTTGATCCAGACTCCTAGCACGGCGGAT
>NW_008751963.1:340742-351732 GCF_000715545.1 Opisthorchis viverrini | reverse complement strand
TTGCGGAACCACCACGCGATCTCCAAACATTAAACAATCTTTTACGATCGCTAATGCATCTCGGCGATGAAAGAGCTGTCGAAGACCATCATCTTTGGGGTACAAAGGCCACCGAGAATTCATGAATTGGATCACCTTTTGAAGCGTTCGATCAGCTGTGGTAGCTCTTTGAACCTCTGTTACTGTCACGCGCAAGGCACGAACGGACTGGACCAACTGATGGTCGGCTGGGTCCTCAAATGCAATATGCGCAATGACCGTGTCTTCTTCGGGTGTTGGCCGGTTGTTGATCAGGCGAGATAATGCATCGGCCTGACCGAAGTCGGTGGTGCACCGATATTGAATATCGAAGCCATACCCCAGCATAACCGGAGCCCATCTTTGCAGGCGGTTGGCAGAAAGCGCTGGAACACCTTTCTTTGAACCAAAGATGGAGAGCAGTGGTTTGTGATCGGTGAGTAGAATTAAACGGCGGCAGTACAGCACTTTGTGGAAACGCCGAACCGCAAACACCAGTGCCAACGCTTCTTTCTTTATTTGGCCGTATCGCTGTTCTACTGGAGTTAGCGATTTCAACGCACAATGGCTTTCTCTGATCCATCTGGGAGCCAACGCTTCTTTATTTGGGCGTATCGCTGTTCTGCTGGAGTTAGCGATTTCGACGCATAATGGCTTTCTCTGATCCATCTGGGAAGACAGACGTGATGACGGCACCGACTCCACAGTTGGAGGCGTCAGCTGCCACAATAATCGGTAGTTTCGGGTCGTAGTGAGGAGGTGGCATCTGCTGTATAGCTCGAACGTTCTCCGGGTCAGGATGGCGACCAGAGGCATCGAAGATGAACCCAAGATATTTCGCAGTTGTCAAGAAGAATTGACACTTCTCGGGACGGAGGCGGAGGCCATTGTCCTGAATGTGCAGTAAGACGGCATTGATTCGCTCACGAAGCTCTTCGGGGGGAACAGCACCGATCAGCACGTCGTCCAGGTATGCGACCACACCTGGAATGCCAGAAAGGATGGTGTCCATCAATTGCTGGAAAATTGCTGGGGCGGTTTTGACGCCAAACGGAAGACGGTTGTATTGATACAGCCCGTGGTGTGTGTTGATTGTCAGTAGTGGGCGTGATTCTGGTGCGACTTCAACTTGAAGGTACGCTTCAGCCAGGTCGATTTTGGCGAAGAACTTCCCACCGTTCAGAACAGTGAATAGATCGTCGGGTACTGGTAGTGGATAATGGTGCTGCTGGATAGCTGCATTTAGGCCGGTTGAGAAATCGGCGCATATGCGGATGCCACCGTTAGGTTTCTTTACTACAACGATCGGCGCTGCCCAGGCAGAGTAGGATACAGGGGACAGAACGCCTTGTTCTTCCAACCGTTGAAGTTCGGCATCTACCAGTGGGAGGGAAGCGTACGGAACTGGTCTATTTGGACGGAAGATTGGCGTAGCTCCCGGCACGAGGTGGAAGACTGCTTGTGTCGCAGTGCACTGACCGAGACCGGACTGGAAAACAATTGGAAATCGCTTCATAATGTAGGATTCATGATCTGGATGCGCCGCAGGAGACTGAACTGCATTGCAAACGGCGCTGATTGGAATGTCGGCTAACCTCAGGCGATCGAACCAATCAAGACCCAATAGGTCCAATTCAGTTGCCGTTATATAACACGACCCCACGAGTGTAGTTCCTCAAAAAGATACACAGTACTGGAGCTCACCGGAAAGTTTTAACTCTCCACCACAGGCACTGGTTGGAGTTCGAGCTGCTTGTCTGATCGGAGGTTGCCCGAGCGTGCGCCAAAGCTTCTCCGAAATGATGGTAATGTCCGACGCAGTGTCCAACTGCAGACGGACTGGATGGCCATTTACGGTGACTGTCAGATACTTCCGGTTACCTGGCGTGTTGATCTGGAAAGTAGCCAGCAAACTGAGAGAGGAGCCAACAGGGTTCGATTTGCGTTTGGGACGGACGCGTGATGACTGCTTTGAAACAGCAGAGGCCGTATGCATCCGTGACTGACAATACCCATCTTTGTGTCCCACGGACTTACATTGGCAGCACCGATGCTGCTTGTACGGACAGAACCTGACGAAGTGCCAGGCTCCACAGTGCCAACACTGTGAAGGTGGTGTCTTCTTTGAGCCTTTGTTTTGCTTCGGACCAGAACACTGCGAGGTCGATTTGGTCGGGCCAGAATTGACAGGGCTAGGCTGTTGCGTAGCCTGATGTATTGCGTGAACTTCGGAACCGCCATGACCCCCAAGTTGAACCATGGCGGTGTCATGCTTCAGGTTAAGCAACCGTTGACACTCCGAGGTGACGGCCTGCCATGTCATGGATGGGTCCTGCTCGATGCAGTTGAGGAGTCGGGTACGGATTTCTGCATCCTTCGGGGATTGTAGACCGCATATGAAAATCAGCGACTTGAACTGATCTTCCGTTAACGATCCGTGTTTGAACCGTTCGCATTCCCGGTTCACGATGCCAGAATATGTGAGGAAGTCGTCTGCATCACATAGAAATACAGCGTTTTGGGGGGATATTGATATCCCCAACAGAGATATCTCAAGATCCTGTTTAAACAGATACTTAATCTGCCACGGAATTGATATCTACAGACACCGAGCATCGGTTTTCCCTTTATCGTCAGATCTTACTGAAGGTTGTTGCACCACATGGGAGATTATGTGGCCTGCACTGCTATCAGTCTTCTGTGAATAACTTTATGCATATCCCTTCATATCGTAACATGTACTTTGGCCACGGCGTGTTACGTGATTCTCGTCTGTCTCATGCACTGCGCAACCATTCCCCCACAGTTAACAGTTAAACACATTCGCACCGCGGTTAGCATTTGCATTCTTCCTCGAACAATCTCCACGCGCTGTATATGGAACGTTAGCGGAAACCCACACAGTCGTAACACCGGAATAAATTTGGCGTGAAGAATTAGTTCCACAATTGCATAAAGTACAACACCAAATGATTGTTTCGAAGCTATGGGTCCTTCTAAGAACACTTGAGAATCATGAAAGTTTAGGCCAAGAAGCTCGCTCCCAGTCAGCTGGGCGTTTTATAGTGAACTTAAAGTGGTGACATGCGTACAAACTACTCAAAAACAGCCATGTCCACAAATAGTTATACGCCAATTCGACAGCCCGCGCTTACCATTCTTTCACGACAACTTCCCGAATTCCCTCCCCAATGTCAGACAGTTTGAACGGTATAACATCCTGAAGTACTGTGAAATAAATTGAAACCTCAGGTCAGATTCGCTTACCCCTGGTTGTGTGCAACAAATTGCGAAAACCGTGTGGGACTAAAGAAACGCGGGGGCGCAAAGGATTGGTGGGACTGTAAACGTTGCACTTAAAGAAATATTGATGTATAGTGCAGCGAGCTCACGTGAGTCAACTTCTGCAGGCTACCGAAATATAGCCTCAGGGTACGACCAGCCAAAGGCATTGTAATTAAGACCGCGCCCTGTAGCTATCGCCAATCAAATTGTTAGGTTACTGTGTTAAAATTCATCACTTCGGTCAGGGTCATGGACATAGGTGAGAGGTTTAGGCTTCGTTACCGATTAAACATGCCACTTCTGTTGCACAGAGTACCCTGGTTATCATCGATTAGGGTAGAAGATTCCGAGCGAAAACGGTTCGATCTACCCTTCTTCGGCACTGGGGTCCACTGGAGTTCCTCAGCGCTCCGTTTACGACCACTGCTGTTTCTGATCTACGTCAACGCCCTTCCACATGCGCTTTCAAGAACATGTCTATTTTTCGCGGGTAACTTGAAATCCTGAAGTCCCGAGGCCACTGACCGCCGATTCTTAGACGCACACCCCGAATTCCTCTGACACCATAGTTCGAAAGAAGTAATCTTCAGCATAATGCTTCAGCATTTGATTGCGTTAACTCGGACACCATGCGACAGTTTCGACTGAAGTTGTTTGAACTTAATCGTGGTCCACTATGATGGCAATATTCATATTTTAATGGTTACCAATGTCTCCGTAAGGTGCCCCCATCGAGGTGATGGGAAATTCTGTGAAAGGCTGCATTCTTCGGGTTTTTCCTTCTTCAGTGAATTTGGTTTTGAGCCTGCTGCCCAGTCCAAAGCACTTTCGGATACTTTTGAGTCGAGTAATCACGCTGGCAGACTTACTGTCCTGCGCCGAGAACTTAAAGAGTGATATTCCGTTGCCTATTTGGCTTGTCTTTCAAGCGCACGGAAGCCACTGAACGGTTAGAACAAACGCACCCCATGAATCTTGGGTGAATCCCTCGATCCTGTGTATCATTTCGTAGATCCGTGGAGGACCGGAAGACACCGGTAATTCAAGGGCGCCGACCAGGTCGTCGGCTTCCGGGAATTCGTCCCGTTTTTACTTTGCTTAGGCAGCCTCTCACAATGAAAGTTCTGAAGAGGTAGCACCAACTTATTTGAGGCTCCACATATCTCCCAGAAAATGATTGCTAAACCTGATGTTACTTCTGCTGCAGCTGCAATTGCGGCCGAAAATATCCAACAGCTTGCCTTGCGACGACGAGCTACAGGCTGCTTCATGAAAATCGGACAAGCGGCCCATCGATACACAGTATCGCGTTGCTATGAGCCCTCTACAATTGTAGCCACACATTAACAACGAGCGTTGTTAGGTGTTGGGTTTGGGCGACCACGCGTTCCGTCTTGGGATCCCCGTTGCCACTAGCGCTCACTTCCCATAGCCATCGCGTCACGTTTTTTATGCCATCGCCCCTATAACATTCGGAGCGTTGAACTGGTTGTATGAATACATCCCATCCCCAGGGAAGAAGAAACTCGTTCGACCCATCCGCAAACGGTTAAACCGTGGGGAAAATCTGAGCACGAAAATTCGAAGACTACCTCGATGACTGCCAAAGTGCTCGTGGAATAAAATGCTGCGACTTACAATTGGCACACCGGGACATAGAAACCTCCCAAACGTCCTCACCGTTTGAAGGTCTCCCCGCTATTTCACCCGAGGAAGCAACTAAAGCCACTATGGACGCCTTCACAACCGTGCTAAGCTAGGATGACGACACCGACTCCACACCGGCAACAGCTCTACTAGCACTTGATATTTTTTGAACGACCGTACACCTTATAAACAAAATGGTTAAATTCCTCCTTCTCTGCGAGTTCAACGGTTATCCTGGTCCGCAATGCATCTTCTCAAACTCCATCATGGTGACGTAGATGTGTGCTCCCACTCATGTCAACTTCCCTTATTCCCTTCTATACCGGTGTTCATCTGTAATACATGTCCCGCTTTCCATTTCCCCCGAAGTGATGCCGCTCCTATCCACATTTTACTCAACACAAAGGGCTTGGAGTTTGTAGTAACTCAGGCTTCTCATTATTATCATTTATTTTTGAAGAGCATGGTCACAAACACAAAAATGAATGCAAGCGATGAATGCGAAAGGGTAACAGGAGGATATGTGAGAAAATAGAGAAACGCTTCATTTGAAATCATGCCAAGAACAATTCCAGTCTGATGAGTTAAATCCCAAAGTATGTAAAAATTTTGATATGGAAACGCGTGTAAAGACTAACAGCCGAAGAAAGGACAAACAATGTTGAATGCTCTTCAAGGCGTGGTAGGCGCTAGCACAGTCAGGAATCGCACCTCAGGCACAAAGTGTCCGCCATACTGGGTCTGGTGTGAGATTAAATGGCAAAAATGTACATTCAACACCATATGCCACGCCTAAAAGTGTCACAAGTACGCACAGAGCCCACAATGGCAAACAACAACAAGTCACTGACTGCGACCTTCGGAAGTCCCAGTCCAGCCTTAGCGGATTGAGGAAAGCAGATCCCTCGATAAGAGTTGATCATCGGTTGGTGGACCAAAAAGTCGACATCACAACCGATTGAGTGTAGGGCTGAGATTATGGCGAGGAAATATTCATCAGCACCATACTTCTGCTCCTTCTTATTCCACACAGTCACTCCGCGCCCATCCGAGATTATTCTGACGTCTATTACAGTTGCACGGCGGTATCCAACGGCGATTAGGTCAGGTTTGATGAAGGACGTCGAAGTAGGTGCTCTCAACGCTTCGAAGACGGTGTATCCCAGCCGACGAAGACGTTTTGCGAGTTCTCTTGCAACCCGATTATGACGAGCACATCTGGCATCATGCGTGATCCAACAGGATTGTAACATATGCACCAAACTCTCCGGTTGGTCACAGTTTCCATAATGTTCTGCACACACGACCCAGTGGCCAGCAAGGGCAAAACCATCTACTAAGATGTCATGGAAATGGCATCACAGTTGCGGCATCGACAATCCAAGAACCTCATCCATTGCCATAATGAATAATAATGGGGATAGTGGATCGCCTTGTCTCACACCTCGGAAACGGGGAGAACTGCTACAGCATTCTCATAATACTGTCCGATGTATCCAACTAGAGGTGACGGTGCTCCAATCGCCTCGGCAGATCTGACGATTGTGTCATGCGAAACTGAATCAAACGCTTTCGAGATATCGACAAGAAGTAGTCGCTGAAGAGTGACGAAGCAGGGTATGAATCAGCGATGTGGCTTCCAAACAGCCCTCTCGATGCAGAAATGCCACCCACAAGTTAGGAATAAACATTATTATTATTTGATGGTTTTTGCGGGAGGTGTATTGTTCAGAAGTAAGGGCAGTTGCAATATACGACTCTGGCGATCAGCAAGCACATTATGGAAGCAACGAACAAGAATGGACGACACGGTGATCGGTCTCAGTTGATCTGGTGAAGCCGGATGTGGGACCTTCGGAACTAGAGTAATACGGGCTCAACATAAATGTGTGAGACAACCTCCAGATAATAACAGTAGGTTGAAATACCCAGCGAGCGCATTAGCACTGAACCGGCGGAGCATCCTGGGTGCGAGCTTGTCCAGGCCTGGAGACGAATTGCCCAGTGAACGGATCGTATGGCCTACTTCCTCTACTGTAATTGGCTCGATCAAACTCCAGTCGGATGGTACTACTATGCGAATCGGTCGACTCTCCGCGTGTTTTGGAGCTGAGAGCACTTTTTTCCAATGCTGCTCGGGTTCCATAGTTAGGCCGCGGTTAACTTCGTATAAATCCTTCCATGAACCATCGAGCGCAGCAGACGCTGCACCTTTCCGTCTTTGGTGGCATATGGTCTGGATGGCGGCGTAGTTGGCTCGGCGGATCTGCGGCGTTGAGAAACAGTTTTTCACGTGTGTGGAAACGTCCTGGAGGCGTGGAGGTCCAGAAGCGAAAGGACTTTCTCGGATGTCATGATTCCAGACTGCAACCCTCGGGCAAATCCCAGAAGGTCAACACTAGCGAGCGAACGGTCAGCATGGGATTCCAAGAGTGACACCACGCAATCCACGGTTTGTTTAAACCAGACGCTGTAGTCATTGGCTTCTGATGAGTAGGCCATAGTTTGACCGATGGTTTGGTCAGGTCCACCAGATGATGATTCGTCCTGTTGTGCTTGACAGTTGAGCACTCGTAACCTGGTTTTGATGCTGATAGCCAATCGACCAGAAAAGCACCGCTCCAATCTCGTGAACAGCTTGGTTTGCGTGCCACAAGATGGACATAAGTTGTTAACCAGGCGTAAGAGCGATTGCGACTCTTGCTGGGATCAGCGGGTACCGGAATACTTCACTCAGCCAAGCTTATCTGCATTATTCTGGGTGCGGTGCGCTTGCCGGCGATGTTGACTTAGGCCAATCTTCGTCGGAAAAAGGCGGAACAATGAGCACAGACCAATTGGGCAACCATGTTTGTACCAACACTTTCATTGTGGTGAACTCGATGGTGGGCTACCAAGCCAGCTTTCGATTTGCAGCACTTGCCACATTCCTCACACGTGAACCCAACGAGTCTCTCCTGAGTACTGGTTGGGACTGGTGCGGATGCGCCAGACGATTCGTAGTATACATTGTCGAAAGTAACCAGCACATCGAAACCAAACGGGGTGGTTAGCCCTGTCTGGAGTTGCTGAACTCTTAGCTCACCCAGACTGACGTCCAGGCTACCCGGTCGGAATCACAAGGAGGTGAATCTGTGGTTGTTTTCTACCATCACAGCAAGAGCATTAGTCAGTCTCTTCTCCAATACTCTCTAACCCAGATAGATCCGACATTATCTTGTCACAATCAGTTTTCTCCTCCTAGTAGAAAGCTGCAGTTGCGGCCTAAATTTGACGTTGGGGATCAACATTTTTCAAGTGCGATACCACGAAAAGCGTTGCTGGCCTCCGGAAATTCAGCTATTCCTGGCAATGCCTGTGGCCAAATGTGTTCTCCTTGGAATGCCGCGGGACTGTACTATGCCTCGGATACACGTCCACTCTCCCATCCCCGGTGCAAGCGGCCAGGTGTTTATGACAATGCCCCTCGACAACAACCTCGATCACTTCCATGGTAGGCACACAGGATATCCAGGGAAAAACCACCCCCTGTCGTTTTTCCACCTTGAAAATCCAAGGAAAGGTGCTTTGATCCACAAAATTGACAGACTACAAGCTCTAAATTGCCCGATTCCTTTCAACACTTTCCCCCAAGCCTTCACCCGCTGTCTATCTTTAACCTGTTCCACACGTCAGTCTGATTCGTAACTGATCCTAGAAAAGCATACACTACGAAAACCGTTAGAGCCCACCGTTGCAACTGGTTAATTCTCGTCCCCTTTATTTCCTTTTCAGAAGGGATGAACCACCGAACCCAGTGGAAGATCTGCTCACCTCCTACTTGTGTAAAGTTCGACTGAATCCGTTGCATGAGCTTCGTAAATCCATGAACGCAGCAATCTTCGGGTAATTGAGTTAGAACCGAGGAGCAATTGAATTAGCACAGAATATTGGGTCGCCGAGGACGAACCATCTCCAAGGAATGATAGCGTCAAGGCAACTGAACATCTGGTGAAGTACTTCCAGATCTTCGTGCTCTTGTCAGATTGCTTAACACCAAATTTTCAAACTAACTCACCAAGTTGACTGAGCAATCATTATTCGGTGGTTTGTGATTTTTGTTTTATCAAAACGAAATTCCTGTTACATCAACTTGGTCCCTCGTGGCGGGCGCTCTGCATTTGAACTTCATTGGCAAAAGATAGCAAATATCCAATTATGAACTTTTTAGGAGCCGGATGAGCATCTTTTTATGCATGGAGGAGCACATTTTCCACGCTTCGCTCTCATGAATATCAGAACAGCTTCGGGTTTGTGCCTGCTACTTGCGCTTCATTCACAGAAATCGTCGGTTTATTCTCTAGGGATCAATGATTCGATGGACGTAATATACGCCGCAGACCGTTGTTAGCGGCTCCAGACGATGCTACTGCAGCATCGAGCACCATTTATGGAGCATGCTGTATATTGGGGGGAGGATTTAGTGATTACGTCTCATCGTCTACTTTGGGACCACTGGTGTACTATTTTTTTTCTGACCGTTTGACTCACGGCGGATTGGTTGACGGATTGAGCAGTAGTTTTGGTTGTCAAAGATGACCAATCGTCAATAGCTCGCTACGCTCATCCTAATTTATTAGGACTTATGTTATGACAGCTCTTCACTGCTTCTATGGTGAACTCTAGCTACTGCATTCATATATTCACCTCATTGTTTTAGAAAGGTGATTTCGTGGAGATGCCATCAGCAGCCTCAGTTTAGATTTTGGTAATCCTTTCTCGTTTAAGCTATACTACAAAAATAACTAATGTCGCTCGCCCTTAGAACACAGAGTTCAAAATTTCTTTGCAAATGAAGAGTTGTTCCCAAACCCAGGTGTAAGATCCGGACGGTTATGGATCTCACGGGACGATTGCGACTATTAGATTATACGCATTTCGTAGCCAGTAGTCAATAGGAACAGACAGACGTAGGGCAGCACATGATACATTGAGGACTGACAGGAGCTGATTAGTTAGCATCATGAATTACCCAAACGTAAAAACAACAATGACGCAATCAACAGGAGCGGGAAATAGTCACTGACGCAGCACGGATTTCTATGGGGGCAACAACAAGTAAGTACCAAACGATGTACAAACATACATATAGGGGCAGTCTGACAGTGTGAGTTGGCCGTAACGGCGCAGAAATCAGTACGTTCGCGATGTGAGGGACTGTCTTTCGGTCGGCGTCGAAGCATCCGCTCGTGTCGCGTGACAGGGCAGATTGCGCGGTTTCGTCCATTTAAATAAAGCTCAGCAAGAGCTATCTGGCAGGCCCGATACATGGGTAATACAAAATAATCAGCCGCTCCGGGCGTCAGGTCGGTGTAGTTGGTAGCGCGTTCGCCCGCCGTCCGGAGGGCCCGGGTTCGATACCCGGTCGACCCGATTCCCATCGGGGTGGGCGCTCAAAAATAGGTGCAACCGAGACGAACTTGCAGACAATGACAGACGGGTAACAAAATATTGACATCAGTTACTGAGGGATAGGCAGAATTTAAGTAGGAAAGAAACGAGGGAAAACGAGCAGCAAGAAAACGAAACGGTGTCATAATGAACAGGTGTAAGTCATGTTACGCATGAGTAGTCAGAAAACAAGGAGTTACCCTTGTTCACCGTTGATTAACAGGGGTAATCAACATGAGGCGTATTTGCAATATCCGTCAAGAAGAGACAGGACATTACCGTGGTGTGACGGTTTGCGCACCTTAGCGATCCATTGAGTTATACTAGAGAGTGTCCCGCGACACTCACAGAGTCTCTCATACCAGGTTGGTCAATGGTTAGCGGTCTGAAGAAAACAGTCTCCTGGCCCTCCAGGTTGGGGGTTGGAACATGTGGCGACTTGTTCCGTAGAAATGGCAATGCATTTGCATTTCCCGCCAAACACCGCTACCTTGCAGTTAGGCTTTTGAGCCAAAGGTTTTGATTGAGGACCCTAATCGTCCTCCTGTCTAGGTGTGGGCGCCCTGGCAGTATCCCAGCCCACGTACAACCATGAATTGCACATACACAA
>NW_008751963.1:327735-337323 GCF_000715545.1 Opisthorchis viverrini | reverse complement strand
ATTTAAAATACTATTAGACACTTATTTATGCGAATCCTCGCGCCGGCAAGCATACTGCCCCGTGGTGAGAACATAAAGAGCAGTGCTACATCCTTTTTCCACTTGTGCCTTTCAGGTGAACGACAGCCACTGACCGACAAAAACAAAGCCGACCTGTGTAAAATGAGAAAGGCCTCGATCTTGTGTATCAAGCCGTGAATCCGTGAAATAGCCTGTGAAGAAAACCTTGTCGATCTGGAATATGCAGACGACATCGTTCTCATGTTCGATGAGGCGGAGAAGGCGGAAGGATTCCTGGATGAACTCACCAAAGTCATCCCGTCCTTTGGTGTGCACTTTGCGCCCACAAAGTGTAACGTCATGCTTGCGGATGTGCAGTCACTGAACACGCCCATTACACTCCAGGGAGAGGTATTGAGAGTTGTGGAGCGTTTTACGTATCTTGAAAGATGTATTAGTTTTGATTGTAGTGTGACAGGTGAGGTGAATGCACGAAGCTGCAAGGCTCGTGCCGCGTTTGCTAACTTCAGACACCTATGGCGTCAGAATGGCTTATCTCTGAATCTGAAGGGACGTCTGTATCAAGCTACAGTACGGGCTGTTTTGTTGTGTGGATGCGAGACTTGGCCTATTCGAGCAGCGGACCTGAGACGTCTTCAGGTGTTCGACAATCGTTGTCTCAGAACCATAGCTCGTTTGAGTTGGTGTCGGCGAATCCGCAACGAGGCAGTTAGGAAGCGCGTTTTCGCTTGTGCAACGGGTACTTCCACTGAAGAATGTGTCCAGCACCAGAAGCTGCGTTGGTTAGGACGTGTGTTATGTATGCCGAACCATCGTTTGCCCCGCTTGAACAAAGCTTGGCAAACAGGTTTTTTACCGTTGACCCGGCAAATAGCCGGCGGGGACATAGTAAGAAAATTTTCAAGCTCAGGGAACACGCATTCGTTAGACAAAATTTTTTCATTTCGGGTGGTAGCTGCATGGAATGACCTTCCTCCGGCGGTTGTCCACGCTCCTAGAACCCAGTTTAAAGCGCTACTAGACATTTATTAATGCGAATCCTTACGCTGGCAAGCATGCTGCTCCGTGGTGAGAACATAAAGAGCAGTGCTACACCCTTTATCCACTTGTGACTTTCAGGTGAACGACAGCCGCTTAACGACGAGAACAAAACTGACCCGGGAAACTTGGGCAAATGCATCGATCTTGTGTTTCGATCCGCTAATATGTGAGAGAACATATGGAGTTTTTATAGCCTGCGCATCCAACCATGTCTGCAAGATATGGTGTCACCAGAAAGTCATAATTTTGGCCTGTAGGTTAACAAAGTGCTCAAGCTATCAAATATTTTTTCTGGTTGAAGGTGGAGCTAAGCAAGCAAAAACTTGACAATTTTAAACAAACAGCAAACAGCCACTGGAACAGACAGTTTGCGAACAGGGAAAACAAAACTTAAGGTATAATTGGGGCAATTGAAAAAGAATATAAATGTCCAGAGCTTGTAAACTGCGGCTAACGGACTACGGGGTTTAAGTGTGCGCTATCGTGTTAGGAAAATCGCTTGCTAATGTTGTGTGTGTGCTCCATGGGCCGTGCAGTCAAGAAGGAATTCTATCTTAACTCGCATAACCAGGTCAGCTATCTCTATGGGCTCCTTGGAGTGAGAGAAGTTGAGCCAGGTTCGGCCTACTTAGGAGTTTGCGAAAAACGTACAGATAGTAGACAGAACTGGTGGAGCGATTCAGCTTAGGGACGGAGCAATATTGCCGCAATAGTCTACGAAAACTGCTTTCATGTTCTTGCCAATTTTGTGGTCCACAAATATCTGTCAGGCAATGCCGACCGCCTATGACGCCGCTACTTTTCCTACCTCCATAATACCGACAAACCCCTTCAGTCACCCCTAAATCCGGACATTAATATTAGGACAATCCTTAAGGGTGTGAACCAACAAGTTGGGAATGAAAGTTACTATTATTAAAATGATCATGAAGAATCTGATTAGAGAGGAGCACTATCACAAGTTCGAGTTAAAAACCACTGTCTGCGATTTGGCTTGATGTAAAACAGTACATATAGCACCATAAAAATTGACTTTGGTAGATCCAGAAAGACAACCCTTCGGGATGTAAGCAGACAACAAACAGAGTATAATGGACCACGCTTTCTCGAACTTCTCTCACAGACGTTGCCAAACGAACCGCACAGAGGCGACTATCCACAGATATCCAATCAAGTAGAGATGCTTCCGTTCGTTCGCTGAATACAATGCCCAACGCAGCATACCTAGCTACAGCGGTCTCTACGTCACCAGAGATGTGCAGCCGAAACCTGGAGGAGAGCGAAGGAGTGGTCAGTCCAATTACAGCACTTGCGTCCTGTGTCCTTGTTTCTGACAGACAGCGTACACTAACCCAGAAGTTCAGTGTACGAACAAGAGCCACCTGTTTTCCCGCTCGTTTCGGTGTGTGCACGGTGAAGGCAGCTTAATAAACCAGCTTTTGGGGTTTGAAAACAGATTTCGAAGTGCTTAGAGTTGTCACTGATGTCAGACATACAGAAGCTGCAGCATGGCGAACCAAACGGCCCATCTTGGTACTGGTACCTGCGGGGAGTGTTCGAGTTGAGATGGGTAGGGTATAATAGAAAGAACTAGGTATTGATCCGCGTCGAAAAACTTGCGTTGAACAGTCAAAAGGGGGAGGTATCAGGAAGGTCAGATTCCTGGAAGCAACTTCAGAACGCCCGAAACCTAGTGCTCTACCAAAAACCCAACTGGAAATCCGGAAATCACCCAGGCCAATCAATCATTCAATCAATTCAGCAAGACCTGATTAGTGTTCTCGCGGCCACGGAAGCACGACCGAGTGTGGTCAGCGTTCAGGCTTTTCACAGAGGCACGATCGATGTTGATGGGTGATCACTAAGGCCTATTAGACAGCCTGGATCAATGTCAGCAAGTCCCCTTTAAAAAGCGTGGGGCCGTTGTAACTTTTGCACTCTCACTCACTCGCTTGTTCGGAATACAGCTGTTGTGTTCCATTCTGTAAGTCTTTTCTCTCCGACACTAGGCACTGGAGCGGGTCAGCAGTAGATACCACAGATTAACGAATCAGCGGGTATAACAGAAAACAGATTTCGTAGTGCTTAGAGTTGTCACTGATGTCAGACATACAGAAGCTGCAGCATGGCGAACCAAACGGCCCATTTTGGTACTAATACCTGCGTGGAGTGTTCGAGTCGAGATGAGTAGGGTATAATAGAAAGAACTAGGCAGTGTACGAAGGGAAGTGTTAGCAGTAGCATGTTTTCACTTACTCGCTTTGTTGTGTGCAGGTAAGGTAATCTGGCGGATCACACCACGCGACGGTCGATGTGGCATGAAATTCTTTTTAATTGTGAGTATCATGGTTTTACTTGCGCTGAGCTACTGATAGGGCGCCAACATCTAGACGGGAAGACGGTTGGAGTGCTCAAACAAAGTCTTTGATTTAAAAGACTTGCTGTGATGCTGTGTGTGGACGCCGGTTAACGGCTACATCAGTGGAATAACATAAGGATAATTTTTATTCCACAATGGTGGGCAGCATGCTGTCAGGCACGATCAATATGCTGCAGTCAGAATGCAGAATGACAGGCGGGTCGCTTGGAATTGCGTAAAACCGGACGTCATTAAAAACAGGAGACATTATCCGATGCGGCCATTTCATATCCGGCACGGGCAAGGAAGCACTATTCTCACTGCTTTTTCCCCTTGAGGAAATTTACGGGCTGTAGCAAGATCAGATCGTTTGAATTTGAATGTGGTGGGCTAAAACAAAGCGATGGAGGGCAAAACGAGTGGCATATTGCCCGACACATAACAACAAAATTGCAAATTTATGAGAATGAGTAATTAGGACAACGGATTTGGTGGTGCAGCAGAGTTGGCGACGTCCCATCGGTAAGTGTGAACTAAAACCTAGAACCACTGCTGAGGCCCCGTGGCCTTGGACTCTCGAGCTTTTGGTCGTTGTGAGGAGAACGCAAGTAGGGATGATGAAGTGCGGGGATTAGTAATGCGAATAACTGGTGACAGGAATCTCAGATCCATGGTGTAAATTGAAACTGTAGCGACCTGCTGGTGGCGCTGTTGTAGTGGAGTCAGTCTTATGAGTTCCTTGGAAGAGTGAGTTGATGGCAACACGCGAGCTGGAACGCGAACAATACGGAAACTTAATAACTTTGCGGAAAGCACATACTGAAAGCCCACCGAAATGGTTAGATCCGAGCGAAAAAGCGGCAGACCAGAGAGATCGCCTCCTGGAGGTGACTGGATCCAAATGAAGAGCTTGTTAGTATTTGCAGTTATTGGAATGAGCGGGAGAGAGGATACGGTCGAGAGAAGGAAGAAAATAGTTTAGGGTGTGCTATCAAACTGATTATGGTAGTTGCGTGCCATCACTGTACTTACATAATTCGGCTTCTTTACAACCCCGCAATAGCGTCATGTTTGGGGTGATTGGAATGGGATGTTGAATCCTTTGAGAAGCGGGAATTGTAACGTTGTTTAAGGCAGTTGGTGAAGATAAAACGAAGCTGACGTAAGTTCGCAGGTTATTTCCAGTTTGGACCAGTTGGGATCCCTTTGATCGAGCCTGTGTATCAATCCGTGAAACCAAGGGAGCACAACTTATATTGACGCCCACAACCAGATCGGAAACAATTTTACGGAGTGTCGTATGTAAAGTGCATGCCGCAGAATCATTCTAGGAATTTATGATGCCTTCTCGGTGCACCATTGGCAGCCGGCTTTCGGCGAAGACTGTCATGACTGACTGTTGGCTCCAGGCTTCCGACCAATCAGAGCCAAGCTTGATGACAAGACGCCAAGCGGCCCGAAATTCGGCCAATCATGTGGGGCGGTCGAGAGAGGAAGAAAATAGTTTAGGGTGTGCTATCAAACTGATTATGGTAGTTGCGTGCCACCACTGTACTTACATAATTCGGCTTCTGTACAACCCCGCAATAGCGTCATGTTTGGGGTGATTGGAATGGGATGTTGAATCCTTTGAGAAGCGGGAATTGTAACGTTGTTTAAGGCAGTTGGTGAAGATAAAACGAAGCTGACGTAAGTTCGCAGGTTATTTCCAGTTTGGACCAGTTGGGATCCCTTTGATCGAGCCTGTGTATCAATCCGTGAAACCAAGGGAGCACAACTTATATTGACGCCCACAACCAGATCGGAAACAATTTTACGGAGTGTCGTATGTAAAGTGCATGCCGCAGAATCATTCTAGGAATTTATGATGCCTTCTCGGTGCACCATTGGCAGCCGGCTTTCGGCGAAGACTGTCATGACTGACTGTTGGCTCCAGGCTTCCGACCAATCAGAGCCAAGCTTGATGACAAGACGCCAAGCGGCCCGAAATTCGGCCAATCATGTGGGGGATTGGCCTCTCGGTTATTGCAACGCCCAACTGCGAGCGGTAAAGTGGCATTGGTGTTGGGTTGCACTTAAAACAGTGTGGTCGACTACCTGGCCTCAAGCCTCTTGGAGGTAAAGATGCTGCCGCTCATGAGCTTTTGGCACTTATTAGCGCAGCTGTCACTACGCATAAGCAACTATGCTACGAAAATCTCACATGAGGTCACTTGACGATATCCCAGCGCCCTTATCCCGGCGTTTTTCAGTTGCGGAGCACAATTACAGCATGTTTCGGCCTCATGCTCCTCACCATTTGTGTGATTTTACCTCCAGATCCTTTGGAACGCCTTTGAGGGTAGGTAGTTTCCGATACTTGCTGACCAAAAGCATTGAACACGCCCTTGTGTAGTAGCGTGGCCAGTAATTCTGCATGTTGGCACGAAATCTGGCATTCGTATCGCAGTTCACTGGGTGCGTCAAGCAACTATCCCGCTGGCGTTGCGAATTCCTAGTGATGGATCACTGCAACGACCCGGAGATGCCGGATATTTCAGTTTTTATTACGAAGGGACAAACAAAGGAACTTTAATGCCTCCTGAATGTAGCAGCTTCCTTCGGGTTAAAAGCCGTCCTGTGGTACAGAACCTTCTGCACAAGCGCTTTATTCAGACCCGGACGCGTGGTTAATACATTTGTCTAACACTCAGCCAGAAATGTACATGAAATTTGCATCACTACACCGAAAGGAGCCTGAGGTTCATTTGATGTCATATACGGTCTGTCTTCCTGCTTGTTACCCAATACTTCAATGGGGATATCAATATTCGATGACTGGTGGATATATAATCAAACGCCTTGGTGCTTCCGAAAAGGTTCATTAATTGATTTGTATCGAACCCTACCCGTTAGCTCCAGGCCTTCTGCCCCCTACATCTTGGGCAAAACCGCTGCTCAAGTGTTATTGGAGCTCTGGCGAACCGGAGGGCTCGATATGGTTTTATGGTTAGGGCTTCAACCTAATGATCGAAAGGTCCGTGGTTTGAACCCAAGCCTTTGGGAAAGTGCTGACTGGTTGACAGATTCGAACGCATTCTTGAAGTCGAGGAATACCAAGCGTATAGGATGTCTATGCACATGCCATTGCTCTAACATTTGACAGAATGCGACGATGTCCACACATTCGTATGGCAGCGAAGCACTGTCATGCCGTCGGTGCTGTTACACATTCCTTTCCCGACCGGAATCCATCTTTTGTTCTGGGGTCTCATATTAACGTGCCTCTGTAAGACGACGTAATGACGCAAAACGTCTTCATGGCTTCCGAGTAGCCATGATATATCAGCCAGTTTTAAAAATTGTCAATTGAATCAGCCTTCTTTAGGGCCCACTCACGTATGTCCTCTGGTTTTTATTCGAATGACCGTTTCTTATCTGTTTCTCCATCTCTCCCCGAAGAACGGCGAGATGGCTAAGTAGTTAGGGCGCGAATTTACTGACCAGGAGGTCCATGGTTCGAACCTGATCTCTGCATCTCGATTTCTCCTGTCTAAGCTTGGGAAACCTGACAACATCCTACCCCTCGCGCTTCCTTCTGGTGGCATTGCGACTAGGCGCCGAAAAAGTGTTACAGCGGAAAAAATATTTTTTACAATTCCCATAGTACTCCACAGTGTTCTACAGTACTTAGTTGGATATTTGTCCCATACCACTTGGACGCAAGGTTGATCTCCGATGCTGAACGTCAAGAACAAGCCCGACCCGGGAAGCTTGAACGAAAGTTTCGATCCTGTGTATCAACAAGTGAATCCGTGAATGGTCGGTTGTTCCACGTAGACAGTCTTACGTAAAATGAACCTTTGGCTCTATCTTTCCTTGCTGCGTTTTGCACCGTTAGGGTTATACATTTAAGAGCCTAGGTGATGGCTTGGGTCAGCTCGTGCCAATTAGGCAAGAAAAAAAGAAGTATAATTGTACTGAATGTTCCCTAAACTTATATAAAATAGGTATTTCACTGAAGGTCGCAAAAGCTTTAATCTTTAAAAATGTTTGGATGAACCGTACCACTTACTATCTAAGAGCAAGACTTGGCGACCACTATTTCCCCTGTTTCGGAATCGTGATGATAGTCAAGCTTCTGACTTCGGAGGGACTTGTCACATTAGAACTTGTCTGTAACATGAGCATTGTCACCAGTGATCTCCTGCTATAAGGCTCAGGATGGACGGCTAACATAGTGCGGCAGGCCGAAGCTGGATAAGAGAGCGTTTGAGTGAAGCACTGCAAACAGAAGTCTTAATGAGTGACCTCGGGTACAAGCAGAGAGAATAAGGAAGAGCTCAGGTACGTAGAGGCTCACTTAGGGTCCCAGGTGTCGCTGTCAATAGGAGCATCATTTGAGAAACTGGTCACAATCACCACGTTACCAACACTGTGGGCACTTAAACCTTGTTTGGCAGAAAGATCTGGAGAGATTCTGCATAGGGGAGAGAATTTAAGACCTACTGAGAAATTGTCCGAGGCCCTCTAAAGAGTCTGAATGGTATCATTTATTTCCCCAAGCCGAAAGTCAACTGTGTGAGAATGCGGAAGATGGTGTGTACTGCTGTTGTTGATAATGCTGTAAAGATGACCGTCTAGAAAATGGGACCTTCGGGTCATGTGCTCGAGGAAGTTGGGTGTACAATAGAGTCTTTGAAGAAGGCCATACACTCGTCCTTTGTAGATTCCAAGGAGCTAGGGTTCATAGCGTGCACTGTTTGCAACCGTCACAACGGGATGAATGACTTGTGCTTAACAGCTCAGGAGTGGAGGTTACTAGTGCTTCGTGGGGCTTCATGTACAGCACTTATGGATGAGAACATTTTGGAGTTAGACAGGCTTTTCGGAATAAGGGTTAGTAGACGAAACCACTACAAATAACCACTTCATGTCATGTGTTCAAACGACAACAGCAGACTTCTAACCCGGAGCTAGTTTTTGTGCATTAATCGTGAGAGAAGTCCGGCGAGGACGTGATTCAGTGTATGCTTTCGCCCAGATTGATCCATTTCAGATCCAACCGCTCCCTCGTAATGGGGTATCTTAATTCTCCATGTATAACATGAGGTGCGCCTATGGTAGAAAGCCTTTGCAGTATAGGAGAACAAATAAGCTTTCTGGTAGCAGGTCAGGCCCCCCCGAGAGATTTAGTTCCAACATTACGTCAAATATATTTGACCTGTACTGACGTCTTTTGAGCGTGCTGCGCCTCACCGTCTCCGTTCCTGGGATAAAGTCACCACACTGTCATTCATCTTCAATTCAGCACCCGATTCAGATTCTGATCGGTGACGATGTTCCTAACTTCAACTATACATTCAACAATATTGATTTCATTCACCAACTGACTCACATAGTCTCCCTAATGGGGAACTGGAGTGGAGTGGAACTGCTGCTCTGAAGATTTCGGGGCTTTTCGCAGCCACATCGACCATTCCTCACGGATCTGCCATCGCGTACCCGTACCCGTACCCGCAACGACGGTTACGGCAGTGAAGCATCAGTGTCAACAGTGTTGTTTTTGTTTTTGTTGTTTTTGTTGTTGATGATGATGATGATGACAGCTTTGAATCCTTCTGTGGGGTGGGCGATGTTAGGAGGGAAGTTATGAACGTAGACCCAGAAGGGGCTCCAGATTTTGACTACCTCCTTCCTCCCCGGGTTAACCAAGCTCTTTCTACCCGAACTGAGAGTCCAGCTGGTTTATTCAATAATTCCTCTCCCATGAGGTGGATGCGAAGGGAGCGTCAGAGGGCAACAACCGTATTCACACGAAAGGGGAGTTTAGGCGTAACCTCAGAACTCAGCATGAGCATTTTCTGGAAGCTTATGGGAAGTATTCTTCGCTTCCTCACGTACTTATGCAAAAAAACCCGACTAGTCGGTGACAAGCAGCGCGGGTCCCACGAGTCTCTTAAGCTCCTTTAAGCGGTGACTAGAAAACTTGTTGTAACGGTATTTTCCCTCAGCTTAGCTTGTTGTAAATTTTCCCTCAGCTTAGTTCTCGGTCTGAGCCTCCCAAGCTAGCGTTCACGTCAAAACAAACACCAAAGGTGCACAAAGGAAGGTTAACGCCCAAAACGAAATCAGGAACAGTTGTACAGCGCTTCGTATATATAGCGTAAGCGGCTATAACTTTCTGG
>NW_008751963.1:275002-326469 GCF_000715545.1 Opisthorchis viverrini | reverse complement strand
GAAGACTCACCAGTACTGACTGCTGCTGTCTGGATATGCAGTTTCTGAGTCAGCGATTCAATGAGCTTCAGTTGCGCTTCTTCAAACTGCTTTTGTTGCTGCTGCAATAATTCTCGGAGCTGATCAAATTCGATTGACATCGTGGGTTCCCGTTCGCCAATTGTTGTAACGGTATTTTCCCTCAGCTTAGTTCTCGGTCTGAGCCTCCCAAGCTAGCGTTCACGTCAAAACAAACACCAAAGGTGCACAAAGGTCTATTAACGCCCAAAACGAAATCAGGAACAGTTGTACAGCGCTTCGTATATATAGCCTAAGCGGCTATAACTTTCTGGAATTTTTGACGCATTCTGGAGCTCCATTGGCAACCGGCATTCGGCCAATACTGGGTCGTGATTGGCTGTTGGGTCCAGATTGTTGACCAATCAGATCTCGCCTTGATGCCGGACCGGCAAGCGTCCCGAATTTTGGGCCAACCTCGAGCGAGCCAGGCTTCTCGGCCGTAGCAGCGCCTAAAGACGTGCGGTATAGTGGGATCCGCGTGGATTCCTGCCTAACAAAACTGGATGAAGACCAGAAGTTGGAGGTGCATTACCTTGGATTCCACAAAGCCTTGTTTCGACCATTCACTGGCTTTTGGTTGAAAAGCTAGGGGTGTTGTATTATCAGTGATCGGGAATCAAAATAACACATCTGTAGTTACCACATTTATTGCAAGTACCCTTTTGGAAAATGCGCAATAATGTCCACTCACCTCAGTTGTCTGGACGGTCCTTTTCTTCTAGATAGACATAAATAGGCCTGACAAGCAGCGACTGAAGAATTCACCGCCATCCGTGAACAGAGAAGGTTGAAGTTTTTCAAGGCCAAGGGCACACTAACGCTTGACTAGAGATACACAGTCGGACACTTCTGATGTTATGGGTGGTTGCATGTTTACAGTCCACAGTTCTGTCGAAGGCCGACAGTCCGGATTGAGGTTAGAAGGTGGCCAACTGAACTGTTGTTCGAAGTGTTGTGACCAGTGGTCCAAACGCTCTCCTTTACCAGATCCTACAGGGCCGCCCTGGTCCCTGATAGTTTTGCTGACAGGAGGCTTCCGAGGACCAGTGGAGCGAATCAAGTAGAACAGCTTGCGGACGTTTCTATCATTTTTCGCCCTTTCATTTCTTCGGCCTTTCGGGTCCACCAAGCTTCGTGGTCAGCACGGACGCTCTGTATGACCAAGAGGAATTTGCAGCCAGGCCTCCAGGAAAGCAACGGTCCTACCCGAGATCCAATAGTTGAATTAGGTTTGCTGGGTTGTACCCCAAGTGAGAGTTCCGGCTGTGAGTAGCATTGTAGATATCTCTTCCCGGTGACCGGTAAAATCCGACATAGGATGAAGAGCTGGTCCTGATAATTTCGTTTGATTTCTGGGATCACTATCTTCTCAATAGCTAAGCGAGATATGTGTGCGATGAAAAGCAGCAGCTCACAAGTGCATGGTCGTAGTCCGTGCTGGTGTTCCATATAAATCGACAGGCAATGATCAAACCTCGCCACCGGTAACTGACAATGATGTAGTCCAGTTGGATTAGGGACTCGGTTCGTTGGTTGGCACCACGTCGTCAAGTGGTTCCTATTGTTCCGGAAATCGGTACTGTAAAGAAACAGTCTGTGATCCGCACATATCTAAGGTAAACGATTCGCGTTGTCCGTGCGTCTCGTATCCAACCCCAAGTGACCGCTCGATTGGGTCCTTAGCAGCGTCTAGTCTACCCACATGGGCGTGCATGTCACCAGCAACCACAAAGATGTCTTTGCTTTTAGCCCGTTGTAAAACGATACATATAGTACCACAGAAATTGACTTTGGTAGATCCAGAGATACAACCCTTCGGGATGTAAGCAGACAACAAACAGAGTGTAATGGACCACGCTTTCTCGAAATTCTCTCACAGACGTTGCCAAACGAACCGCACAGAGGCAACTATCAACGGATATACAACCAAGTAGGAATGCTTCCGTTCATTCGCTGAATACAATGCACTACACAGCATATCCAACTACACCCAGAGATGTGCAGCCAAAACTTGGAAGAGGGTGAAGGGGTGGTCGGTCCAATTACAGCACTTGCGTCCTGTATCATTGCTTCTGACAGATAGCACACACTAATCCAGAGGGAATCCAGTGTACGAGCAAGAGCCACCTGTTTCCCCGTTCGTTTCAGTGTGCAAACGTTAAAAGCAGCTTATTAATCCAGCTTTCGGGGTTTGAAAACAGATTTCGAAGTGTTTAGAGTTGTCGCTGATGTCGGACATACAGAAGCTGTAGCTAACTGTGATGCATGGCAAACGAAACGATCCATCTTAGTGCTGGGACCTGCGGGGAGTGTTTGAGTTGAGATGGGTAGGGTATAATAGAAAGAACTAGGTAGTGTACGAAGGGCGGTGTTAGCAGTAGCATGTTTTCACTCACTCGCTTTGTTGTGTGCAGGAGGTAAGGTAATCTGGCGGATCACACCACGCGACGGTCGATGTGGCATGAGGTTGCTTTTAGTTGTGAGTGTCATGGTTGTACGTGCGCTAAGCTACTGATTGGGCTCCCACATCTAGACAGGACGGTTGGGGTACTCGAACAAAGCCTTTGATTAAAAAAACCTGGCCCTTAGGCGGTGATATTTTTCAGGAAGTGCAAGTGCATTTCAGTGTTTATCAAACAAGTCACCAGACATGTTTCGATCCCCAACCTGGATAGCCAGGAGACTATTTTTGAACCTTTAGGGATTAACCAACTTGGTGTGGCAGACTGTGAGTGTGGCACGGACACCACCCAGTACAGCCCAATTGTAGGCGCACAAACCGTCATTTCATGGTAAGGTTCAGTCTATGTGACAGAAAGATGCTGGCGACCGAAATCGTGTTGAGGAAGGAACCGGTTTGTCGAACACTGACACCTAGCGCTGTAGTGCTTGATACTCAGTGTAGCAGAATAATTTCTATCTTCCTTAGGATGGTATAACACCAATGGCACCCTGAGCCCCCGTGGTTGGTCCCGTCTTTCCGTATTGTTTGAATGCAGGGGACACAGCTCACCTGAGGTGCATCAACTTTCGATGTATAACGGTGGACGGTAGGCATTTTGTGGTACTTTAAACTTGAAAAATCAGATCAAATCATTCTATGGAACTACTCCGGTGCATAGCTACTGTGCAACCCGAAAAAAGCACGGGGATCAGTCTACTGTTAGATCATCCAAGTTTACGCGGGATTTGGCTTGGCCACAGATCTGCTTACCAGCTCGCTCCCCAACCACTTAGTTCTTCTCAGCTTGTGGCACAGATTGACGTTTTGATACGGTTTAAAACCCCGGTGCTTCAGCACTCTTTCTGAGCTCGAGGTAGCTCAAATGACCAGGGCTTACTGACCGAAAGGTCTGTGGTATTACAGCTGAACGATCATTTGCCGGAAATCTCTGTGTTGGTACCAAAAGTGACCACTTGGTTCACCGAAAGCATCGACCGCTGTGATATCAGAAGGAAGGGTACGTTCCACGATCCTCTGCAAAATCACCTGTAATGACCATTCCCTGCACGTGGCCTGTCAATGTACAAACTCAATATGTTGAAATATTGGTAGCTCGGGTGAGTTTATTGGTTGTTGGTCAGATGGCTGTTGATCTGTTCGCCGAGCTTTACAATTGGCTTGCAAACGTTTCGTCACCATACGAGGAGACATCATTAGTGCGCAGTTGAGTGGGTACTTCTCCCTTGCCTGCCTGCGATAACTCCGTCTTTGCTGTTTTGGGAGACATCAACTGCGCACTGATGATGTCTCCTCGTATGGTGACGAAACGTTTGCAAGCCAATTGCCAAACTCGGCGGACAGATCAACAGCCACCTGATCAACAACCAACAAACTCAATAAAATGAGATTTCACGACTGCCATGTATTAGAGAAAGAGCAAGCGCAGTGTTGACAAAGGGCGTCCAGCAGGCTTTTCTCCTAACCGTGATTGTTGAATCTCCCACAATTTTTGTGTTCGTTAATCCGTAGGAGCAATATCTTATATCAGCGTGTTGAAGGCGTCCTGTCAGATTCATAGCACCTTTTACGCACTTGTTGACAATAATTAGAGGGATCACAATTGACATCAACTTATGAACATACTCTCTATTCTGGCGTAGTCAACTCGAATCATCACTGACATTGTAATATGTTCTAGGTCGGATGTAGTTAAGCTTTATGCCGACACCATATAATCCTTGTCTCAGATAAGCACTCGGTTCCCTTGGTTTTGTTGCTATACGATCTAGCAATATTCTTTACGTCGAAACCTGTTGTCCCTTGTCAGTTGGCTAGCTCTTATTGACACACCTGCTAAAATTTCATTTGTCTGTTCGAAATTGTAGCCTGATTTTTAGTGTATCCTCGACTCGTGATGAGGACGGACGATGCAGAAACAGTATGCCCTCAGCACCAGGAAGAGTTGTCGTCTGCACTTGTCTCACATAGCGTCCCCAATTGTTCCGTTACGCTGGATATCAAAGAACACTCACATCACTCTTCCAGGCCTGAAGTTGATGTACTTATTTGTGGATTTAACCTCTCAAAACTATCCAGAAATCAGCAGTTCGCAGTTTCAGTGTTTGGAATTTTCGTGGCCTACCTTTTTTACGGAGCTCTACAGGTGAGTCAGTCCTCTTAATACTGTAATAGTTGATGTGGTTTTGATGTCCCTATCAACGATATTTCGCCTGAGATGTTTCTGCTAAACTTACGAGGCGTTTTATTTTATGGTCCGTGTTACTCTCAAATTAGTAATGACGATACTGAACAGCTTTGTTTTTAAGAATGTCTGCAGTCTCTTGTTATGAGAAAATCGAATTGACGGAATGCCTTCTGCACCGTTTGAGAACAAAATCTATCCATTATTTCCCTCTCGATAGTTATTTTGCTGATTAACTGTCTTTTCGATTTAGGTTTTATGCTACTGTGCTCCGCGTCGTTAGAAGTTTGTGCTGGTTCCCTCCATCTGAGTTTCCTATAGTGGAAACTGATGCACAAACGTCTCTGAGCAGATTCTTCTAAATGGTGTACTAGTTCAGCGTGTGCTTGTGAACCCCTACTTCTATACTCCTCGCCACCAGCCAAACTTCAAAAGAAGTGGCTTGAGTTTGGTGATATACTTACATATCTTTTCAGCAGTCCTGTGGCAGATGAACTCAGTTCATTTACTTCGAGGATTAAAGTACTGTTAAGAGAATTTCACCCCGTGTATCACCTCAAAAGTGATATCCAAAGAGCACTTTATACAAAACGACAGCGCTAACTCTTACCTAATGGTCTGTCTGGCTGTTCGTTTAGCATGGTCATGGTAGCACCACAACTAGGAACTAACTCACAAAACATTGAGTGATATTTACCAGAGCATCGGCTGGTTGATCAACTCTGGGTCGAACAAGCTGCGCTGGTTGGAACAGGTTTCCCCATATATCGGTTTTATTGAACACAAAACTTGGACTAGTCAAAGGTTCGCACTGCATGTGAGGCGAACTGGGCTGCAGTCAAGCTGCGGACCATAGGATTCCCGTTCCCCTCTGTATAGTGTTTTAATGTGTGTTTGTGTATAAGGGGGAAAAGCCGCAGAATCTGATATGCTGTTTATAACGATAAGCACCTCTTCGCAACTAGCCTGACGGGCATGATAAAGACCTTTTCCGGTTTGTGCAGTTATCTGGCCCCCAGAGAGAGACAGCAGACTCCGAAAACGCTGCCTTTTCTCAGTCCCTTGCTTCTCATTGCGATTAGGTTCTCCCCTGAGTGGTCCTCATTTAAGAAAGTAACGATTTTTTCGGCTGTTGGTCGGTGGCACTGGCGGGTTGCAAAAGCTCGTCTCGCTGTGATACAGTCTAGGTCCCCGGCGTTCTCCACTTTTTTCGGCCTTCTATTCAATGACAAAAATAGAAGTTGCCACTCCTTGTTTCTGTTTCAGTGGTTCTATTAAGTAATAGGTCATTTTAAAGTATTGCAGAGCAACCACAGCGTCATCATCGCTAACAGCAGTATACAGCAGTCTACTAGTGTGACGGTGATACTACTGACATGGGAGGCGTGCGAGTAATGTTTTCTTCTTTTAAATTTGCTTTGCGTCTCTTGAAAAGGGAGATCTATTAAGAAATTTGTGCAGTTGCCTTGTAGCATTTGCTTCACCAAATGGGAGGAAGAAGGCCTTCGCTGCGGAGTTATTTATTAGAAAATGCCAACTGATCAGTTACAGACTATTGGACAGGGAAGCCAAACTCTCATATGCGTCTTATTTACAAAAACTGAACATCCATCTTCTCTTGAACGTGTCTCCCTGAACTTTCCTGGATATTCATTGACCGTTGCTCAAATCCAAGCAAATGCTACAAAGCGACTCCACAAATTCCGCAATGAACCTTCCTTTTCATGAGACACAAAGTGAATTTACAAGAAGAAAACATTACTCGCATGCCTCTCACCTCAGTAATATAACCGTTACACTAGTAATACATGCCAATCCTAAACTATCTTGAGAAAAGGGAGCCTTAGTAAAGAGTGGAAAACAGAGAGAGGTAGAAACATGGCGAGAAGAAACCTGATGTCCTCAAGGGAAACGACCAGGAGGTAGGACGTCATTAAAGTAAGTCTTTCTGAGCATCGTCTGGGATAAAGGCACCATCACCGGAACTGACTCAGCGTCTTTTGGGGGCCTCACCCTACACAAGCCCAACACGACAATTACGACAGAATTCAGTTATCCTGTCGCAAGTGTCTTCAAACCATCAGTTAGTAAAACGTCTGTTGATCCGACTACCATATCACATTATGGTCTGTCCGTCGCTTAACTATGTTTGTAGGCGAATGTTCGAACGTCTTGTGTTGTATTCCCGCGTTTATTGGACCACGGCTTTACTTACCTTGATGATAGTGACGAACTCCTTGAAACTAGAAATAAAGGGATGACCTAACAAGCAAAATTTTGATGTTACACTTCCGGTGGATTTCAAAACGTTTCCTCGACGAGGATAGGTGACTAAATCTGCCGCGTTTTCCCCAGGGGATCATGGGAGTGTGTCCGTATACACGTACTCCAAGTAGTTATTGTGAGTGCATGCTTTGACCTTTAACTTCGTCCAGAATAGATGCTGTGTGGCCAGCAAGCATGCGCAACCTTGTTATCCTGTTTCGTGACCGTCTACCCCCCTAATCTTGGGTGTCACGGCGCTTAACTGAACTGGAAGTACAAGCACCAAATATGATAGATTGTCACGAAGATGTATTTACACAATAGCAACGAAACCGCAACTGTTAAGACACTTACTGGTACTTGCCGCATCGTCGTGCGTCGTTTCAACTTTATCACCGTCAGTCGGAAGTTCAACAGGGCCGTCTCGTCGAATGATGTGTAGAGCGCATCCAAGGCCACACCATCGACCGAGGCAAGTCCTTTTCGACCAAGAATAGTTCGCTACTCTGGTAGAAGACAATTTGTTTGTAGCGCCAACGATCTGAACTGTTTAAATTGCTAGCATTCAATGTACAGGGCGTTCCCCCTCCTTGAGATTAAGTGAAGTGTGTTCTACCTTTCGTTTCAATGGGCAGAAATTCCGGGGTGCTAAAATTATTCCTCTGATGGGTGGGTCTCTTTTCTAGCCGAGCTATTGGGCAAGTCCCGCTCTTCCAAGCAAGCAAATCTCCACTGACACTACGAATTTGACAAACGAAAATTTGACCACGTTATTTTCTATCACTTTTCAGGAGTCCATCTTCAGAAACAATGATATCCAACCCCACTCCACATTTCTCACATTGTTCCAGTTCTTCATTTATGCCATACTCTCCTATTCTGAACTATGGTTCCAAGAAATCTCCCTAAAAAGGTACCGAGTTGTTGGTGATATTGTACCGTCCAGATCTTTTTCCAGAGGACTTTTCCGCCTCTATTTTCTATTGGCCCTTCTGACTGTCGGCACGATCGCGTTTTCCAACGCGTCAATCACTTATCTGAACTACCCGACCCAAGTTATTTTCAAGTCCTGCAAAATGATTCCAGTTCTCATTGGGGGTGTCCTACTTCAGCGTAAGTTTCTCTCCGATGTCTGTTAACCTTTACTCTGCATTTTTAGGAAAGAGTTACAGTGCACTGGAGGTTACGGCAGTTCTAGTGATGACTGTCGGGTTAATTTCATTCACGCTGGTCGATGTTTCAGTCCAGCCATCCTTCACCTTCTTTGGTAAGCCATTTCTTCGTTCCCGATTGTTGTCCATTCATGCGTAGTGTAGTCTGGACTTGATATCCCATTTGAGGGTTCAAATCGGGCTAGCAGGTCGGCTCAGTCAGCCTATCAATGCTTGGTACCGCAGCTTGAAAAAATTATTAAGAAATCACTCAGCTGTAACACCCTTTCGGTGCCTAACTGTCATGCCGCCGGAAGGAAGCACGAGGCCTGGGATACTGCCAGGTTGCCCAAGCCTAGACAGAGGCAGATGTGGGTTCGAACCACGGGCCTTCCGGCCAGTAAATTCGCGCTCTAACCACTTAGGCAATCTAGCCCACAGAAAAAAGTATAGTTTAAGCTTGCTGCCATACAAATGGACGATTCTGTTGGGTTTCTCGGGCCTATGCAAAGAAATTGAACTTCACACTTTCTAAACAGCAGCTTTATGGCTTAATTTGTTATGGGCCGTTGGATACCAAAAACCCATTTTCAGGTTCCCTGTACGTATGCGTAAATAGCAAGCCAGAAGCAGGGTGAGGTGGCTTAGTAGTTAGAACGCGAATTTATTGACTGGAAGGTCCGTGGTTTGAACTCGACTTCCTCTGTCTAGACCTGGGCAACCTGGCACTATCCCAGCCCACATGCTTCCTTCTGGTGGTATGGCAGTTGCGCACTGAAAGAGCGCTAAAGCTGAACGATTTTTTCATATTTTTGACTTGTATTGGAATCAGTCTCATCGTGTTACTTCAGTTAGATTTTGAGCGACAGAGAAGTAAACTGTCACACTGTACACCCGACGTTTTCCTTTGTGTTGAAAAACGGGATAACTAAACAATTCAGTTTTCAAGGATGTGCCAAAGGTTCATTCTGTTTAGATATTCAAGGCGTTTTGCCCACTGATAACTCCTGGTTCAGCAAGCCACAGTACTCTACGGTCCGAACGGTTCCAGTTCTATTTTGGCACGAGAAGATCGTTCTGATTCACTTTACCAACCTCTTTGTAAGCTAATGTGTTATTGGCATCGTAAATTCCAGTAGTTAGTCCATTTTAGCCAAATTTGAAAGAATTCTTTTTTGTTCATATGGCTTTTGATTCAGTTGGTTAACTCGCTATCTGAGTTTTGCCTGATGATGCTCCCGAGTTTTGAGTACCTTTGAACCGATAATAACTTGGCAGTAAAGTTGTTCATCATTTCGTGAGGACAGAAGGGGTTATGAAGTTCATTTCCTTCATCTGTCGAGGTCTAATTAACATAATTGCGAGCAGTTAGCTCGGTTCACAAGTAACTGAGAGTGGACTATGAGCTTAGAGCTATCGGTACATCATTCTTAGCCAATATACCAGAAAAAATATCGTTTAGCTGTAAAGCCCTTTCGGTGTCTAACTGTCATGCCACCAAAAGGACGTACGAAGGCTGGAATACTGCCAGGTTACCCAAGCCTGTTTCGTTACTGAAGTAGCTGTTACCTTGCTCTTACACATTAATCACAACACGGCGTCTGTTTCACTTTTACAGGCGTCTCATAAGAGATTAAATCAAGTTACCTGGAAACAGTCACAACTAAGGTGCCAGATGTCTTGGGCGTCGCTATATTTAGGTCGCGATCCAACGCCTACGCCTTTGAGGTTACGTACAAACGATCAGTACGGTTTCAATATTTGGTAATAAGTTCGATCTAACTCCAGCCAGTGTAGTTAGCCAAAATCAGTTCACATAATGTGAACAACTTTTGGTTGAATACAATTAATGTATGTATCGTCGTTCAGTCTCCAGTGAATCCCGTCATGCTTTGATAGGGTGCCACGGTTAGAATTCATCCACAGCACTCATCTGAAAAATGTCATCAAGATATGCCTAACTCATTCACAGCAGTTCCTATGTCAGCCATTTTTAGTAATGCAATTACATTATTTGGAAAGCAGTTTCAAGAAGAACGCACCACCAGAAATGAACGATACGAGTACCCTGTTCTTTTAATATGCAATTTAATCCATCACGTGATATCGCATTATAGGCCTGGATGGGAATAGCCGGCATTGAATCATAACTTCGGTGAACAGCCCTTATCGCGATGTGAGCCTTCCTAAATAACCGAACATCAGGTCGATTGGACGGTCGTTTCGCGAGCCGGCTGCGAACCATACGAGGGCTTACCGGTTGGTCAGACTGAGCTAATCAAGATTTAGGATTTTAGCTCGGCCCTTTTCGCACCAACACAAAAATTCCAGCGTACCCTTTTTGGGAAACTCCGTGATAACCCTACAACTACAGTTGTGATGATTTTCGTTTGTCTTCTCAAGCTACCATGCCTTCTTATATAGACGAAGTACCATCTGCAGTACACGACTGCGTTTGATTCATATGTCCTTTAAGGTTGCCTAATTAATATATATTTGCTAATGCTATTAGTTTTCATCACTGTATCTTTTGTTGTGTACCACTGACACTAATTCTCATCGACACCGATGCATTTTTTGCACTCCTGCACTGACCATATTGATCCGCATTTCCTATGGATTGGTTATGCTGAGTTGATGCCGTTCTTGTCGGGCAGGTGACATGGTTTCGTGTGCATACTAGTACATAACTCACT
Organism: Opisthorchis viverrini; assembly: GCF_000715545.1. NCBI lineage: Eukaryota > Metazoa > Platyhelminthes > Trematoda > Opisthorchiida > Opisthorchiidae > Opisthorchis > Opisthorchis viverrini. The sequence continues at coordinate 315,651 of NW_008751963.1, read as the reverse complement.
CCCACTATATTATCGGAATATATTTGGTTTCTCGTCACCTCTTTATCTCCTCTTCGCTCCAGGCTTGGTTCTCGTATCCCTCGCTCTCTGTTGTGATGGCGCGTTGGGTAACTATCAGGAATTGGTTATGCGAAAACTGAGGTGTTGTAACACGGAACTTGTGAGTGTTGTTGAATTTGTTTGTATAAGTAATGCAAAAAGGTGGACATGTTTCTCAACCATAGAGACTGATTTTCGCTTCGCGTACCTTCCGGAGCGCCCCATCATTCCTGTTAGACCCCACTGGTTCTTGTCAACACAACCCATCGTTTACCGTGCTACTGCGCAGTGGAGACTAATCAGCATACAACGCACATGTAATTAGAGCGTACGCAGATCATCTGTTCCTCAGGAAAAGGCAGACAGCACAAAAATGGATCAATAATTCGAGCCAATTAGGTTACTGCATCAACCTTGAACCGTACAAATCACCGTAATTGGCAGGATCCATTTGAAGGAAACTCAGATAATCTCCACTCAAGGTAGTATTCATTGTAGACTAGCTCCTCAACTAAAAGCCTGACCTGTACCAGAATCCTATACAATCTGACTGTTTTTCTCAATTGGTTTTAGTAACGATACTCGACTCACAGTGAAGTGTTTCCAACGCAAAGACAATTTGTCTGTTTTTTTGGGCCACACCTAGAGATGGATGGTATCCACAACGCACCGAGTTTCCGATCAGGGCTAGACTTTAGTCCTACTCTCCACCAATGGTCGGCTGCAATTATCTGGTAGTCGCATGGTGGTACACGATCCTCACGTGAGTAGAAAACAAAATGTAAGAAAGTCCCGGCCAAACCTGCCGCTCAACCTCTTGCCGTTGTTGGGGCACATCAGTTTCTTGTAGAAAGACTGGTCCTCAGCCCCTTGGTTGGCGCTCATCACCGTCATTATCACGCCTTCTTCGAATTGGACTGCACAGCTAATAAAGCACCAAGCCGAGCTTTTCTAAATCGGACTGTATCTCGTCCAACGATATTTGCTTGAGCTGAGTACTTCATAACTGTCAGTGACTGGTTATTATATGCAGTGGCCATTCACCGGTAGTCGTGTTTTCTGACTAAGCCAACGGATGCTTAAGTACAAAGCCATCCCGTCCTTTGGTATGCCTTTTGCACCCACAAAGTATAAGGTCATGCTCGTGGACGTGCAGTCACTGAGCACGCCACTTGCAATCCAGGGAGAGGTACTGGGAGTTGTGGAGCGTTTTACGTATCTTGAAAGATGTATTAGTTTTGATTGTAGTGTGACAGATGAGGTGAATGCACAAATCTGCAAGGCTCGGGCCACGTTTGCTAATTTGATACACCTATGGTGCCAGAATGGTTTATGCCTGAATCTTAAGGTACATGTGTATCAAGCTACAGTACGGGCTGTTTTGTTGTGTGGATGCGAGACTAGGTCTATTCGAGCATCAGAACTGAGACTTCTTCAGGTGTTCGACAATCGTTGTCTCAGAACCATAGCTCGTTTGAGTTGGTGTCGGCGAATTCATAACGAGGCAGTTAGGAAGCGCGTTTTCGGTTGTGCAACGGGTACCTACATGGAATAATGTGTCCAGCACCAGGAACTGCGTTGGTTGAGACATGTGTTGCGTATGCCGAACCATCGTTTGCCGAAAAGAGTACTGTTTTCCATACCCAACTCAGAGTGGCGTAAGCACAGAGGTATCCAACCCTTGACTTGGCGGAGAAGTATGAAGGAGATCACGAAACGCTTGGGTGCTGTCGGTGCTACTCGCCTTCCAGGANCCGCGTGATCCTCACTTTGCCTGGTTGAAGACACTACAAGATATGGTTGCCAACCGATGTCAGTGGCGTTCTTGTTGTCAGTTTCTATCCAGATCGCCTGAGTAAGTGTCTGGAGGTCTATGCACCTCAGAATGATTGTGTAGGTTAGCACTAAGTCCCTTCCCTGTCCAGCTTTACTCTTTACAATAAGACTTTACATAAATCATGGTTGTACGGCAGTAAAGCATCGGTGTTGAACACTGATGTCATGCTGTCGATGATGATGATGATGATGCTTAAGCACTTTTCTTGGTGAGCAAAGAGCCAACTTATGCCATGTTGCTATGGTAGGATAGCCCTTTGTTGGAAACTCGACTGCCGGATGAAGGTTTGTCATGATAATCGTATGCTGTCTGCCCATCTGATGTCTCACTTCTCAAGCGTAGTTTTGCTCCATCCTGTGCAATGAGCTAAATACTTGGACGCTGTCTTGCGGCTCATTTTTCAGGAACATTGTTAGAAATAAAATCGACTTTTCTATCTTTTGAGACTATGTTTGATTAAGCCGAAGCGTATCGTGTTCAGTTGATACATGGTAACACCGCCGGCGGATTCGCTTTTTTCTCCAAATAAATCAATCCACTTGCACTGGTGTACCATTCCATGGGCGATGTTCTGCGTCACAATCACACTGTGTTTACCTTCGTGCTACGCCGTGCACGCGTCCAATTTCATCTGAGCATTTTTCCATCCACCCTAGCTTTTCTATTCATATACAATCGGATTCGTTGTACTATTGTGTGGAATACTGTTGAGTGGACAATTCTTGCCGTCGGTGCGATATTTTATCGAGGTAAGCTTATTGTCAACATCTGCTGGCTCACAGGACATTTTCGATCCGTTTTTTTTGTGCCTAACTTTTATTTTCACGCTTTGTAATTTGGGTCTAACCTGAGCGTGCAAACTATGGTAACGATGGCCCTTCTCCTTTTGCGATCGACGTTGATTGTGTTTCGTGCACTGATACCTGATTGACGATATAGCACCCTGTTGTGGGTGCCAAATTTTAAATATCTGAAGTACACCAGTTGTAGTACAGCGTGTTTTACACATTAGAATTTCGATCACAGTTCAATGCTTACTCCTGTGATTTTAGATACAGACGTCATGTAGGGTAGCAGAGACTGGTATTAGGGTCGATAAACTGCGTTTGTTCTTGTTCCTGAATATGGAAACCAAGAACTCAGTTTCTTAGCGAAGTACATTCATTTGCAAACTCATTTGGTTTTGCGAGAGACTCACCTGGAACCCAGCTGAATTTCTCGTTTGTGATGTTTCCAGGCAACTGATTGTGCTACCACCTCATGTTTCAGTCGCTACGATATTCGAGATATTGTAGAACTTAAGGTTGCCGGAAACTCGGGGACTGCCTACCTGATGAGCCCCAAGAAGGGCGAAACCGGGCGTGGTCTATCGACGAATTTTCAGCAGCCTTATGAGTAGTGCATTAACTCAGTTTCTTGTGTTTAGAAGTGCTTATGTGAGTTGAACTGTCGGGTTGATACACTGTTTCGCACCGGTCTCGGTATTAACCATTTTATGTGATTTTCCAGCCGTACACGAACCCACCGAGCACTTTGTCATGGATTCGTGTGTGGCACAATCATCACACACACATGTGTCAGTAAACTTTTAGTAAACAAACTTATCTCCTTCGTTTGCTTGTCGCCCAAACAGCATCCTGTCAAAATATTCGGTCATGGAGTTATTTTTTCGATTTGTGGCTACTTTGGATTGCATTTCGTCCTATGCCTGGTTCAGTCACACGGAGCACTGACAGCCGTAACCGGTAAGCTCTTTCGGCACAAGCGAAATCCGCATACCTTGCCATTTACTGCAACCCCCTTCAAAAAGCTAGAATTCGTTTGATGAAATAGCGTTTTAGTTTACACTGTCAAACAAGGTTGATGATTGCCTTGGAATACCACCCTTCTGGTACCCCTTCTTCGGGAGTATGAGACAATATCGAAGTTTTACAAATACTGGACAACTACACTGGTTTTGCAGTTCGGGAAACCCGTACGGAGTTCTTCCAAGTTTGTCACTGTTGTGGATGAGTGGCCCATAAAAGCACACTTTTTGCAACTGATTTTTTTCGGTTCGTCCTGAGTGATTGCTTCCAATGACCCAATCCACTGAAAACCATCCGCGTAGCATGCTGAATCCGCATAATTGTCAACAGGCCCTGTTCTCTGGATAACGTCTGTACCACTAGGCTTGACTCTAGTGAGCAGGACAGCACACCAATTTATCACGAACATGGGTTCGGATAAAACCACCAAAACAGCAGCAATTTTTGAACACTCGATGATTCTCGTGCTATGGCGCACTGCTTTATCTCGGGTCTCAACATTTTGACGAGTTTCGTTGTATGGCACCGTTGGGAGCGTACCTCCGGTTTATTTTTTTGTCAACCCATTGTTCAGATTTAGCACCCTTTCGATGCTTAACTGCCATGCCACCCAAAGGTTGCACGGGGATACTGCCAGTTGCCCAGGCCTAGACAGGAGATGTCGAGAGGCAGAAGTCAGGTTCGAATCACGGGCTTTCCGGTCAGTAAATTCGCTCTCTAACCACTTGGGCCATCTCGCCCTTTGTCAACCCAACAAGGTCGGAAACAGCTCTTCGATGTTGTCGGATAGTTTATCCACAGCGCCTATACATCGTCCGTTGTGCCCCATTGTGAGGTTCATCACATGAGAGCCAATCTCTCATTTCGGTTCTAGAAGCAACTGCCATGGGAGAAAATCCATTCTGCCCAATCGCATCTTTTGGTGAGCCATCGAAAAAACTAATGTGCGGTGAAGTATCATTGTTGAACATTGATGATGATGATGATGAATGACTAGAAACAAAATTTACAGACACTTGTACAACAGCTGTACATTTTTCATCATACCAGTAGCTCAGAATCGGACCGATATGTTCTTACGATGCTTTACCTATGATACCTATGACGAACAACGAATCCCTGTATTTGATATATATTGATTTCCCTTTATCCGTTTTGTTACAAATCATATAGTGATTAATCGACACTTATGTCCACGGCAAAACCGATCTATCTGGGTTCGCGACAAGCGATTTAGGCAAGCCACAGACCTTACCTTAACAATCCGTTCACGCTAGTGTCACGTGACGTGAACTCCGTACGCCTGGCTGCTGCTAGCTGTTACTTAAACCTGCGTAACCAAATCCAATAGACCTTGACCCTGAACATGCGCACCAGTTAATCTCAGTGTCTTGTTTGTCGTGCCTGCCTCTCAACTGTTCTGCCTAAATGGCTTTTCTTACGACAAGTATGACTGAAATACTTAAATTCCGCACTCTCCGTTTTACCGAAATTCTACTATTGTAAGGACAGAAATCGTTCAGCTGTAACACCCTTTCAGTGCCTAACTGCAATGCCACACGAAGGAGGCACGAGGGCTGGGATACTGCCAAGTTGCCCAAGCCTAGACAGGGTTAGTCGACAGGCGGAGTTCGGATTCGAACCACGGACCTCCCGGTCTGTAAATTCGCGCTCTAACCACTTGAGCCATCTCGCAATGGTGTGTGTATCTCAGTAACCCATTGAGCTCTACAAGCGGATGCCCAGTCAACGTCTACTGAGCCTTTCCTGTCAGGTTGATAGTGAATAGAGCTCTGACAAACAGTTTTTATGGGGGGTTGGAAGACGTGTGGCAATTCGCTGCTTAAAATGTTGACCATTCCGGTAACCTTACGCCAACAGCTGCTGTCTTACGATCAGGCTTTTCAACCAAATGCAGGCACCTCAATCCGGGAAAACATCCAACATCATCGACTACGATGGCTCGGTCATGTGCTACGCATGCCGAAACACCGTCTACCGAGACGAGTGTTGTTCTCCTGCCTCCTTCAGGATGGCGCAAACCGCGAGGTGGACAGCACATGACTTGGCAAAAAGGCGTGAAAGAGATCACGAAGAGTTTGAGTGTTGTTGGTGTTGTGCGGCTTCCAGGATGGGGTTCCCGTGACCCCGTCTGTGCTTGGCTGGAGACGTTGCAAGCTAATCAATGTTGCGGCTAATCAATGTCAGTGGCGTTCGTGCTGTCAGTTTCTTTCCAGATTGTCTGATTGAGCGGTTGGAGGTGTAGGCACCTCAGTATGCTTGACATAGGCCAGCACTAGGTCCCAACCCTGGTCGTTCTCCGGGATAGGTGTAGGCTTGCAGGCATATCACACCGGCCGACGTATTGTAAAGTCAACCGCTTCGCCTTATTCGCTGCATACACTAGGGCGATTACGTGGAAGCATGTGACTGCTAACCCCTCCCATCTTTCTTCATTTTTACCTCTCCTGGTCGTCACTCCCAACTGTAGGCACGTTAAGACATCGCACGCCACCGCCCATATTTACAGCTCCGCACCCGTTTTCGGGCATCTTCTGTCTTTACTGCAACCCCTAAAGTTCGGACTCTTAGACCATCTAACAAGCTGCCCCTCCACGACTAATACCTGTCACATCTCTGAAACTCGCAGTTTCTGAGCTAACGACACCCCTATCTTTTTGCTACCGGCTACGAACTTCGAGTGATCTGCAGCTGTTGCAACGGGTTGTCGGTATAGCCCTCATTTCGCGAGCGGGTGCTTCACTACTCGATGAAACACAGCCAATTCTGCGCCTTCCGACTTTCCACTTCGATAAAAACTCGCACTGGTCGAATTGCCAAACGTTATTTGTTGTGTCTGTTTATATGTCAACAGACCGTAGCTCTGCTTCATTCAAAGACGCATTCTGTGGGGAACTTACCAACCCATGTCCGCTGAGAAAAGCTCGGATATAATCATGATAGTGAGGAGTTTCAGTACATGGTTAAGACGCTTCAGTTCCTCAGCGACCCGTTAACGGTCTCTATTGTCTGGACGCGAAACGCAGCGATAATGCAACTTTGTGATGATCATAAGCTGCCTACTCAGCAGCACTGAGTTTTGGCTCGGAGGACGTCACTGTGCACCTGGCATCCTACCGGCCTTGGAGTCCAATTGATCACATCGCCATCGGCCACCGACTACAGTTGGTGGCTACCGGTCGTTTCGGTATACACAAGTTGCTAAATTTCCCGCTGTCTTTTGATGCACATTTTCATCAAGTTTCTTCGCTACACCGCGGGACCGAGCTCCTCAGTTAGCAGTAAAGAAACTTTGTGAGCTGCATGTCAGGGAGACATACTAGAGAACATTGAACGTAGCTGGGCTACGGCTATATGTGACACCGACAACTATATTTGTGATGTTCTCCAGCACATGTACGGAAGCCACTGGATCTCTCTGACGGGAGTCGCTCTACCCTCTTTTGCTCAGTACAATTCGTGTAGACGATGTTTCAAACGTGTGGCCAGAGAGTCGCGTGAACCACAAAGTTCAAAAAATGGAATAGGTCAGTGCGTTTGAGAATGCAGGGAGTCTGTTCCGGCTAACCGAAAAGTCGGTTCTAGTAAGCACTCTACGAGTCTAAATTATTCTTTGAAGCCTAATATTTAATGAAGATCACGATTGTGACCGGTGGGTGGAACATTTCAAAGGAGCCCTCTACTTTTTAGCCCGTCTTTCAAACCGTGTTATGTGAGCTTGAATCTTCCGATAGTTTCTGAATTACTAGTATGTCTTTCTGCAATGAAGCGCGAGTGATCTGTTGAACTAGATGAGATCCACCAATCGCTTTCCAAACGTAGATGGAAATCTTTTTGTTCTGTCGTGATCAGATTGTTCATTCATGTTTGGGAACAAAATGAATCGGGGCAAATCGATGATGGTGCACGTTCTCAGCTGGCTATTCCAACCAGGCCTATCGTTCCCCGGCTACTGCCTCTTCTTACTTTGCGACACCTACATTCAGCAAAGAGACGCAAACCTGAGAGTGTCAAGTAGGATTTCAGCCTAGTGAGATGTAAACCATACCCTTACATTACATCAAACTTTTGAGTAATGCCACACGTACCGCCGACCCACGTGCCATTTATTCCCATATCTTCATTTGGGTTAGCATGTACAGTGTACTGTCTACAGACTTCCTGATATCTGGTGCAGTTCATCGGGGTTGTCCCATCTCTACTTTCTTTCGATTTTGTCGTCAACGTGGAGTGCGAATTTGAAGCGACCTTGAACTTTAGATACCGAGGTTATATCTGGAGGGAAATTAATTAACTTGGATTATACTGTTGTTTGACATCCCCTGCTTCTGTGTGGTTTTCCTGTTTACCTTTTTTTCAACAGACCGGCTCTTAATGTGCATTCCGCAATATTTTCTACCATTCCCTCCATCTCCCGTCTAGTCACCACATTCCGGAAAGCAGTCACGATGATTCTTTCCTTCATTTTATTTGACAAGCCATTTGCAATGGGGTAAGTTTTTTTAGACCAACCCACTCTAACCCTCTCCACAGGGTGGGTGTTTTTTCCTTCAGAACGTCACACTTGAAATAGCAATATTCGTTGGACAACTTAGTGACTTCTTAGTTTGACTTGCCCAATAAGAACATCTTTAGTGCAGAGATGGATTGCTTGTCGGAAGGGTTGTGTATTCTTCAGAGGCAGTCAACGTCCATCGAAGAAGTTCGTCACAACAAGATTCCTCAGCATGACTTATTCCCTCAGTACTCTAAAAAAATTCGCCTTTTGTTCGAAGCCTCTTTTCTTCGGTGAGTGTCACTGCCGTCTCCACTACGGTACTGCGTTAAGCCTGTTCTGATATATCTGTGCACCATGAAACAGTCAATCGCGTTTGGAGAACAGAAAAAGCAAGACACCTAGTTACATGGGAATCTGTTGGAAACACATGGAGCAGCGTCTCTAACACCGAATGGTGGTGAACGCGCTCCAAACCACACCATACTCGTCGATCTCGCCTGCATGTATTGATCCGTTGGTGATCGTCCACGGAGTTCACCCTCAAGTGGCCAATGAATTAACTGTCTCAAACGGACCACAAGCATTCAAGGCAAGAGTGGCGTTGTAGTGGTATAGAAAATTTGACAGAATCAGAAGAACGGGGAAAATGTCAGACTGGAACCTCCGTGCGTTAGTGTTAAGCGTGCGACGAACGTGTACCCATCCAAACACCATGCTACATCACCAATGCGCCTAATCTATTGTCGGCTTCTGGTTTAGTGTTGTTTAGTACCGAAGCTCAGTTACTACTGAATTCTATGAATGCGCTGATAAGTACTTCTTTATGACAGTGGAAAACTCACCAAAACTGACTTCTTTAGTGAATATGTCAGACTTTCTTGGAGAAATACACTCATTTGCAAATCAATTTGGTTATCACGAGAGACTCAACTGAATCTCTCGTTTATGACTCAGTTGGCACGATATTCGAGATACCGCAGTATATTTTCATAGAGGAAACTACTCACAAGGTTGCTGAAAACTCTTCGACAGCCCACGACCGGTTTCACCCTTCTTGGGGTGGTGCAGTCCCAAGTTTCCATCAACCTTATGTGAGCTGTCGAAGAGTAGTTTCCTTTATGAAAATATACTGCGGTATCTCGAATATCGTGCCAACTGAAGCATGAGGCGGCCTGTGTGCAGCACATTCAGTTGTAGAATATCACAAACAAGAGATTCAGTCGACTCGCTCGTGAAAACCGAATAGATTTGCAAATGAGTGTATTTCTCGAAAACAGTGCAATTTGGGTTCAAGTAGAACATAAGGTTGACGGAAACTCGGGGACCGCGCCTACCTGATGAGCCCGGAACAGAAGGGCGAAACCGGTCGTGGGCTGTCGCAGAGTTTTCAGCAACCTTGTGAGTAGTTTCCTTTACATCAGACTTTCTTTTACGTATTTCACTCAGCCATCTTGATGGATAGAATCCGTAGCATTAGGCTGTGCATTCTTGAAAGTGGAGTCTTGGTTGTTTGTCAGTTTTGAAGGGACTTAATTCTGAATTACTTCAAATTCTTGCGGATCCCGTGGATGGCCTAAGATGGTTTAGCATCAGTGCTTCACAGTGAACAAAGGCGGGATTCAAACAACTTCTACTTGGTTTTAAGTTTCAGTGGAAATCCGACTTTTGGTGAATGGTAATTGCTCCTCAATCTTTTACAATTCTCACGTAGGACCTGATAGCTGGCAGGCCGTGGGTTAAGTTTTTGCCTTTTTTTTCCAGGACAGATCACCTCTGCTTTATAACAAAGACAAGCTGTTCTTGCTCCTCGAAATTGAGATTCCTTATACATCACACCCAGATTGGTGCTTGTCAGTCAAGTGTAATCTGTAGACAGTCTCGAACATGGTATCCGTAGTGTGTTAACAAACACGCTGTCTTCCTGCAATGGGAACTACTTTTCCTCTTGTGCCAGTTATCTTTCAGATTGTTCTGCCAGCAATGGTGCTGGCGTTTTTAGGACCAGACGACCATAAATTACTTGATCTATTAGAATCGTCGATTGTTTCGTCCGGAAGAGCGCACTACACACTTGTTATAGCGCCTTTGACGTTTTTTGTCCATCGATTACTTGTGAACGATCGTTTGGCCCGCCCTCAGCGTTTGATCAACTTCTGTGGTGCGTCGATTGCACCCGGATGAATGTCCTATCGGGGTCTAATTCATTGAGTTTGTCTGGCAATTCTGTGGAGGAAGAAGCAGGATGTGTTCCAACAATCGGTGCACAGTCGCACTGAGGTCACGTACTGCTCTTCCTTAGCATAATTGTTGGAATCGCTGTGTTGATTAGCCAATCATGCCCTCATTTGTGTGGCTTGTCATCAGTGTATCTTATCTGTTTTTGATTAGGGTTACGTCGATAAACTCATGAATTATAGCTCTTCAGTGAGATCTTTTTGTCATTTTATGTTCAAACTAAGACGCATAGCTTCAGAGGGGTTTGGTAACCAAACCCCTCTGAAACGATGACTTACCAATCGGTCCCAAACATTTTCCAATTGATTTAAAACGAATAGCCTTTTGTTTCGGTAAGGGTGTTTATTCGGTAGTGACTAGTTGTTTTCTGTCTCTTCTGGTCGTTAGTTTCTCCTACCTTCCAGTCCTTCTTGTCATCACAGAGCTCCTAGAAGTTGACGAAACATCATCCCCCTGGATTGCTGAACATTCAGTTTCAGTTGGTTAGAAACATCACCTGTTTCGAGTAACGGGATGGCGATCAAGTCAGCTGAGCATATCGGGAAATACACACGTTCCGTCGATAAAAGTCAGAATGGGTCACTTGGAACTTTAGTTTTACTGATTGCTGCCTAAGTGGCATGGATCAGAGAATAGAACATTAAGCCATCAGGCCTTGATAAAGAAGTTCATTGAAGATAATATTGTTAGCTCGGACTGCAATGGTTACTGTGTGGTTAACCATTGGTGAGTTGAGTCATGGGGTCCCCATCGAGGGAGATGGCAGTTGTCGACCCGATTAGGTATTTTCCCAATTCGTTGCCTGGTCATACACTGTCTACCCCTCAGTCGCTTACACTCAGCACAGGGCTGGGCGAAAAGAGCTCTGCGAGGCAGACGGTTTTCTGGCGTGCAGCCTGAGTAATTCATCCATCACTGGAGTGTTCCTTCATCTTAAGACCAACTGGCGTACCTTAGGATTACTGATGCAATATTCTCACCAGACCCGACCATCAATGGTCAAACACTGCTTTCTTCCATATGTCCTCTGCGCGCAGGGCTAGCGTTGGTTGACCTGTCTTCTTATTGGTGGATGTCTTTAGCTTGGACCTCTCCGGTTACCCCACCCGACTCAGCGTTACCATTGGGTTTGAGGCAAGGACTGTCAACCCAATGATAACACTGAGTCACTGGGGGGGGGTTAACCGGAGAGGTCAGTTGTCAAGGCTGGCCGGGCATTCATTACTAAGAAGACAGGTCAACCAGTGGATCAATAGGAATGCTCACCTTAACCACCAATGTTCGGTGAAGGTCGGCACGCACACCAACCACACACTTCTGCTCACGACGCACTGAGGCTGTCACCTCGATTGGTGGTAAAACGTTTGCAACCAATTAGCCCAGCTCAGCGAACAAATCAACGCCCAATTTCCTTCACTTTCTGCCCACACGTAACGCCCAGACTCCAAGCAGTACGTGAACACGGCTGACTGATTACACCAGATGAAGGTATCCATGGGTTTCGAACCCTCATCAAATTTCAGTGACTAAAGTACTGGATGCGCTACGTGTTTTACGCCACCGAAAACCAATTTTTAAGTCCAACATGGTCAAAGAGAAAAGCAGCGGCTTTGTGGTCACCACGACAAGTTGACAGTTCATGATCAGTGTATTTGTGATGTCATGAAAACCATTTTTTATCGCCAGATAGGGCAAAGATATCTTGGCAGCAGTAAGTCAGTGATCGAGTACGCAGGTATCGCGTTCTCTTAGTTTGCTTCGTCAACTTCAACGACTCTCAATGGGCAACGAAAGAACTCACTCCTTTTTTGGGCTGCAAGTCCCGTTGTTCTCTTAGATGACCTCAAATTGTCGTTCCTGTTTGAATCACGTGGATCAATTAGCCGAAACAATTCCGGACCCATCCACGCTTGCCTAACAAGGTAATTTTATCTTTCTTTTGCAGTTACGTCTGGTCAGCACTCCTCGTCGTATTTGGCCTGTACTTGAACCTGTACAGCAAGCACCGCCAGTCGTGGGACAATTATGTACGCCAACAACTGTATAGGTTTGGCATAATCAAGTGCCCGTTGCCTGCTGTCCTACCCTTGTGATACCTAGTTCTCTTTCAATCGTTCTGTCCCCACTGCTATCCCACTATATCCCACCATTGTTGCACACTACATCTGTGATGTCGGTTAACAATTCAGGTGACTAGTTTCTACCTTTGTTCTCTTATTGCTTTTGTTGATCATCTTCTTGCGAGATGTAAGTTATTACAAACATTATTGCCACAGTTGTCAGCCTTTGAACTCTTTCTTGTCACTGTCAGACGTACCGGACCTAAGCATTTAGCTCTGATTGCTCTAATTTCTGGTTGCGAATGTTCCTATTTGAAGAGTGAACGATGTCTCTTAGTTCCATGTTTTTTTTAGTTGAGATTTCATTGAAATCCTCTGGAAGAGAACAGGAAGAACCTTCGGGACATATGTCTTCAAATTATCGGCTGAGACAAATAAGCTGGGGTCTACCTGACAGGATTAATGCGTATTGTGGCTTCTTCCTTATAGAGTGCGAACCACACCGTTTTCACTGAACCCAATCAAGGTTCAGTCCCCCGGAAAAAAGTCGTTCAGCTGTAGCACCCTTTCGGTGTCTAACTCCCATGCCACCCGAAGGTTGCACGAAGGCTGGGATACTGCCAGGTCGCCCAAGCCTAGACAGGGGGGAGTCGAGAGGCAGAGGTCGGGTTGGAACCACGGAGGTCTTGGTGGCGTCGAAGTCACTCCTTGGTACTGGTATCAGTGAGCTGGCGTCATGTGGTACGTTTACCGCAAAAGATACGGGTCATTATCGCGTAAAGTCCAGGGGATTTTGGTAACCCGTGTCACGAAGGTGAGCGTCTGTGTTGTGTTACTTCCTTCTCAGTAGTGCTGATAGTAGTGTCCTTGGGAAACCGTTGTTAGCCGTACCGGTAGATTCACCCTAGCCGACAGAACTCTATGTTCCATCCTCTTGTTTGGTTGACACAGAGTTCTCATCTGTCGTCTGTTGCCGCCCGAGGTTCTGCTAGTTTAGTCTAGGCGAGTGTTGGTCTCGCTGGCACAGGTGAAAATTCCTGCTAGCGTCCTCGAGTTCCCATTGTTTTGATGGCAGTTCGTTTGAGGTCAAACATTGGTTTGTACCTGCGAGCTTCCGCTGCTCAGTTTTTGGCGCCAACTGTTTGTCGAGCATCCGCGTTTTCACTTGAACAAAAACGATTGCCGCAAAACTGTTTGGTCCTCTTCGACTGTCCGATGCGTTCATGAGGAAAAACGGGGGGAGGTGGTTTTGTTTTATCTGACCGTATATTCCGTTGGTTTGTATTTCAAGAATCTTGGCATATTTATGGACTAGGTACTTTTGAGTCGCAGCCAGCGAAATCTTATTTTTCTCACAACCTTGTGATGTGAAATTTACTTGTCTTCTTAAGTTTTATGGAAAACACGGTTCGTAACGATTATGTCTTAAAATCGTGTTGACTGCATCCAAGAAGACTGTAGTTCCATTCCGGGTACTCTTTCGTCCTGATAGTTGCATGATATCGCTCGAGTGGTACTCCGTAGCCTGCAACTCAATGGTTTGAACTTCCCAGTTAGAATAACCTCTTCCTTAACTTCTTTGATATTTCGATTGTTTTTCTCGGAGCCCATGTTGAAGTCGTGTCCCCTAAAGACGTGCTTCCTAGGTTTGGTTTAATCCTGGATTTTGAAGGCATCTTATTCGGAAGCCTCCAGCGCGTTCATTTAAATGTAGGTTTTGTGCCGTTATGTTGTGTAATTCGCGTCCCGTCGTCTGCGATTCACCTACGTTTGACCTGTGTCAGGCGACATTTGATCTGCATGTCGTCACCGCTGTACTTTCTGTCTGCATGTGTAGAGTGTGGATCTAGAGTCAGTTCTTTTGAAGTGCACAAGCTTTCTGTTTCCGATATGGTTGGGATGGCCAACCCTATATATTCTTGCTGGTCAGCACTAGTGATACTGTCGGGATGTCACTGCTTCTAGTGGCTTCAACCACTGGTCACAGTATGACTGTCCTGTTGCGTTCATATACCCGCTATCCTTGCAGTAGCACGTGTGCTTCGCCCATCCCCTGTGGTTCTGGGCCTAGCCTATACCTCAGGAATTCCATCTTTGTGCAGCGTAAACCACTAGTAGCGTCGCTAAAATTGCGCTTCTGTTTGCTTCCATCCGGCGTGTCTCAAGTCCCAATGGACCGCTTGACAGTCTGCTGGAAGCAACTACGTAGGACGATGACATGAGTTTGACCATCCCGACTATCCACAGGTCAAAGAACTCGAGATACAATTCGCAGTTCCCCGAAGTGTGACCACAAACACTACGCCACCAGAGATCTCAAGGCCATCAGACGTCCAGAGGGTTTGGGGTTACCCTGATGGTATAGGCGATGAATCTGTTCAATATATGTATCCCTGGATTTTTCATTTTATTTTATTCGAATAGACAGTCATTCGAATAGACGGGATTAGCACACTAACAGACACCAGTTCCTGAACTGGTCTTTAAGACAAGGTATCGGTACTCGTATGTCTATTGTCAGAACAATAAATGCAACTAAAAGTATGATACTGAGTCCGCTCCTACCAGCTTGCAGCCCGACTATCGGGGTCGCGGAAATTCTCCAAGCTATGTAGTGAATGGTGGTCCATCCGGACATGGAATTGCCAGTCAGACAGGTAGGTAGGAATTGACGGAGAAAGTACACCAAGGCAAGCATTCCGCGTCGGGTAGTACAGCAGTTACTGTCACATCTAGAATGCGACTACCATTTGCGATGACAACTCCGGTCAGCAGCACCGTATCTAAGACAGGATCTCCCACACTCTGGGTATGCTGGGATAGGTGGAGATGTTATTGGTCGGTGAAAGCGGCTGAAAGCTTCATCACGTCCCATGGTCGAAGAAAATGTCAAATTCTTTCGGGTAAGCCTGTGAAGCGTTGCACTGACTGATGTAAGTCTGGGGGAACCTTAGGAGCCAAGGTCACCCGAAAGAGGAAATGTTGCCCGAAACAGCACTTTACGCCGTCGAAACTTGCATTTCTCCATACGAGGGGTTAGGCCAGCCTCTCTGAAAAAAAGCAGAGCTTCTTGTATTGCGTTATTTCACCCTTCTTCCGTGAACAGTGATGTTGTCTAGCGTCCAACCCTTCAAAAGCCGTGTAAGCGAGACAGTGAAATGTAGCTGGTGCCTTTGAAAGTCTGAGTGACGTTGTTTTAAATTCATGCAGGTCTGATGGCAATGGTCCTTTGGGTGGACCTAGACTTCCCAATACCCGGACACCAAATCCGAAATAGGGAATTACTCTGGATAGGATACTGCATCAATGGCATCGCCGACGCGTCGGGCCGGGAAAGAGTCACGTTCAGNCGCTTTAGTTTCTGTGGTCTACATATGTCCTCAGACTACCATCTTTGTTACCAGCATGACTGACGAGTGCCAAACTAGCATTTCGGAAATGTGTCCGATGGCGAATTGGAATGCTTCCGGTGTTACGTATTGGCTTGTGGCTGTGTGTATTAACTGCATATTTAACAACACTGTTTCTTTCCAGAGGAGGTCACCAGATATCCCATGCGGATTCCTTCCAAGTTCTATGGTGGGAAGCACAAAACGCATCATTTTATATCTCGACAGATGGTTGTTGGGATTACCAAACGTTGTCTCTCTAGGAAGTATGGGCGCCGTGCATTGTTAAGAAACCCATACACACAATTACGCTCTAATTTACTAGCGCGCAGAAGAAAATAAAATCCGCCACTAAATCAGACGAAACAAGCATTGTTCTCTTCGTGTCAAGCGATGGAATGGCATATCCATTGGCCGCCAAGATTTCGGGGCAGATACCGCAGTTATTTTTGGTTGTAATGAATCAATCAATACAAGAGAGCGGAAAGCTCCGGAGTCTGCCAAAATGCCCACCTCCTTTGAGTTCATTTGCTCTGTGGTAACGTGGTAGGGATATGACAGACAACAGACAGAGCCATAATGCCGGGCATTCCTCCCAAATCATGCACGGTAAAACCAACTTCGGGAGCGCACGATGCATACGCTGATGGTTCGTGGGCCCTACCATTGACCTTGTGAAGTCCGCAATGATGTCACAAGACTCCAAACCGGACTATCTCCATCACACAGTTGTTCGCAGGACCGGGCGACCTGGAATGCGTCTCACAAAGTGCGCTCAACCTTCCGACTGCACTGATGGGCCGTGGGTGTGTCAAAAAGTTCTGCAGCCCCTCCGGCTATGCCTTCGCTGCGAGGCCTCGTAAAGCGCCCGTATACTCATCTGCTGATTCACGGAAGTCTAGATTCTTTTTCAAAAAATGCTCTTGAAAGCAACCACTTGGCGGTGATGTGTCGATCAGGGGGGCACAAGTGAGTCCAGAGGGTGTTTGGTGGTGAAGACAGTGGAAAGCCCGAAAGGATGACGCTGCGCGCGCGGCAGCCATTTGGACGGGACAGGATAAATCTTCCATGTCGCTCCGGAGGTACATGTGTTAGGACTACCCTTATACAAAACAACCACTGAGCAAAGTAGTCACCATGGAGAAACGTCGCCGGTGGTCTTAGAGCATGTTGAATTCAAGGCACATCTAGTTGTCAAAAGTCAACGGCCTTTGCCGTTGGGTGGCCCACTGACGTATCTCGTTGGGGTTGATAGACATATTGCGTAGGTATCTACAACCTAATACTGGATTCCACCTCTGCTACCAAATGTAGCGTGGTTAGTCGGGAAATTAGAGGCACTCAACATTCACAAGGATGCGACAGTACATAATGCCCATATTCACACAGGTTGGGCAATGCAGGACAGAAGAGAGGGGAGGCAAAAACGTACATGTACTGGAAGCAGAATGGCGGGCACACGTCAATTAGGGTGCCAAAATAGGTCAAAGCAACTCAGCGGGATGCACAAGCGGACTACTGACTCCAGTCTGGGGCTCCTGGTGGCTTATCGGGAGTGCCCGTAGTAGGAGATAAATATACACATCAATCGTACGAAAAAATGCCTCGTAGCAAGTAAATTTTTAGTTTCAATTACTTTATGCTAGTCGCATACCAACTGGTGATACCTTGTGCCCTTAAAAGTTCCCTCACTCAGACACACAGCACTGACGCGCAGCTGGAATCAAATAAATCCCGAAGAAATCCTCAACTCTAAATGCAACGGACTTTCAACAAACTCACTTCTGGTTTGACCCCAGTGCTTTACATTAAACTGCCGGAATTCCGGATAGCTTAATATGTGCGGTCATTGTAGTGAGACCCCAAAGTGTATCGGTTGGTTTGTAGCGCCCGAAAGCACAAATATAATCCACTTCTTCAAATGTTCACCAGATGCGGAGATCGTGTTAAACTGTGAATTTAATTTAAACAAGTTTTCTGGCGCGTATCTTTAGGCGGGAGCTGTGGGCTGTTGGGGTAATTTGTGTCCAAGTTTCCAGTCTGTGGAATTTCGGTGCCAAAAAAACAGACGCCATATGCCCAGACGATATTAGCACCTACTTTTCCGTACATCTTGCTCGGACCTCACGTTTAGGTTTTATATAGCTTCACATAACTCCATGATAATACGGTAACCTGCTCAAGGGTGAATAAAATATGGGATGAAGGCAGATGCATGCTTTTGATGTAATCGAGGATACAGAGACATCCTTCCACCTGAAACTCAGTAACGGTGCACGACCGATGGAGCCGATAAAGTCGTTTCTCTAGGAATATCGTCCGCTGCGGTTCATGGGTTTTCTGATATGGGAGTGTCATGCAGTTGCCCATCATGATGTCATATTGGTAAGGGTCATAAAAAGCGTAAATGGGAATAGGGAAGTCAAGGGGTTAACAACGCGGATAAACAGTAGCAGAAATCTCAGAATTATGGTGTACAGTGAAGCTGCAGGGACTCCCTGAAGTCGCCAGGTATAACAATTTGTCGTAAGGGTGAACTGGTAATAGCACACAAGCCGGAATGCGAATTGTACAGAAAATCATTGACTTCATGAGGAGCATAGGCCTAAATTCTGCTGAAATGGTCAGTTCCAAACGAAAGGTTCAGGAAATAGGAATAGACGCGTCATGCAGGTAGCTGGGACCATGTGGAGAGCTTGTTCGCGTTTGCAATAAATGGAACGAGTGGGAGAGAGTACGGAAAGGAATAGTTGTGGGTGTACTATCAAACTAGATGGAGTTGCACCGTTTCATCAATGGCCTGACATAGCTCGGTTTCTTGACAGCCCCGTTGCGGATGTCATATCCAAATTCATTGGGCTGGAGTGTGCAATCTATTGTGCAGGTGAATTTTTCAGGTTGGCCAGGACAATACGTAGAGGCAAAACGAAGCCGATGTAAGTTCGCAGGATTTTTTCCCTTTTTGGTCCATTTATGATTCTTTTTTATTTAGATCGCGGTCCGTGTGCAGAGGCTCACAAACGAATCAGGTATTACCGAAGGTTGGGGCTTGGGGAAACGAGGTAACGGGATGTGATCAGTAAAGCCTGATGAGTGTGGGGAGACTTCGGACGGGGTGATGTGCATTAATGTAGAGAAAACTTTCACCACAATTAGAATGGTGACAGCAAGTGATTAAAAAAGACAGGCTGGGTATGAAGCCGGTGTAACGTCAGCGGAAAGAGATGCGGCCGGCGAGTAGCGGGATGATATCGAGATGTCTGTAGACGGGCCGCTTTCGGTAGGTAAGCCAGTGGTAGACCGTAGGTGCTAAATGGATTCATGCTGAACGTTATTTCAATTGCCGCATGGATTGTGTGCGCAGTAGACATACCGGGACAGCCATCCGACTTCTTGAACACTTTCAGGACTTCGGATACCTTTGTTGAATCCTGCCAAGACGACAATAAAAACAGCTGGCACGGGACAACTGGATAAATAGGTTTCAGTCTTTGTGAATCAGGAATACAACAGCTATTCGGTAGGTAGTAGAGAAACAGTGGGATTTTAGGTTGATTGATGTCATCAAGTAAGAGGCATAGTTGGCGAGTTGTGACGCGGGAAATCATCTTTGGGTTTTTTCCTGCATGGAAGGTTCAATAACAGTGTATTTATATTATAACTTGTCGGGAAAATGTAAAATGAGACATGATCGGATCGTTACAACCTGAACGCTGCGGACAGCAAAACAACGAGGAGAAGGTACAAACAACGAGACACGCTTATCACGCGAAAAGTCATCAGAGTTGTGGCAATAAAAAACTAGGACAATGTGACGTGGGGTATGACAAGTTCAACGATGAGGCCGGTTGACTTAAACGAAAACTGAAGAAACTGTCGCTTACTCTGATTGACCTTGGGTAGTTTAGTGAATAGACAGGATCACAAAAAGCGAGAATGGAGATGGAGGTGGAAAGGTAGATGTAGGTAGGTGATTTTCGCCCCCAAAATATGGTTTACAATAAAACTCAGTGAACCGACTGCTGTCGCCGGTTTAGGGAAGTTCGATGTAAATGATATGTCCGATATGGAGATAGTGCTAGCGCTTAGGACCGATCGAACGCCTCGAGTGAAGCTAGTGAACCTGTGGAAGGGACAAACAAATTGCAGTGATAAACTAGATTGGTTAAGTCCGAACGAAAGGTTTAACGAGCTAGAACAAACCTGTCCAAAAGGTGGTTTGGGGCAGGGTGAACGATGTGTTCGCAGTTGCAATTTGAGGCACGAGTGGATAAGAGGTGACGGTTGAGAGTAGGACGAAAATTGCTGCAAGAGCGCCATCAGACTGGGTATGTCAGTGCGTGCCATTATTAGCCGCATCTTAGACGCACACCCGAAATTAACTTGAGGCCGTGGTTCGAAAAAGGGAAACTTTAAGACAAAGTTATAGCATTTGATGGTAATTATTCGGGCACCCAGAACCTGCCCATGCGGCCACAGTTTTATTCGAAGTTGTTTACACGAACCAGAGCCCGATATAGGCGCGGAATTTGTGTTTTGATGGCCGCCGGTGGCTCCGCTCACCGCCTCTATGAAAACAGCGGGAAATTTTATGGAAAACCGGTTTCTTCGCGTGTTTTCTTAAGTATTAGATTTGGAAATAACCTTATAATGACTCAGACTGTAATCACGCCCATTACGTCCGCGCAAACTCAAATTATGGCAGCCATTCGCGACCTGGATATGGAAAATTCTTCTATTGCCACGGCAAGCGCCTCGCCAAAACCAAGGAATTCATCACAGCTAGTAAGCTTTTTGTTTATTATGATGACCAGCACACTATATCTCTAGCTTAAGGCTTGACCGATATATCGAGCCATCAATAGTGCAGAACAAGTAGATGGCACAATAAGATGGCCACTGCCTGCACGTCCTTGCACAAAGTAAACAGACTGAAACGGTCCTGTGGGTAACACGCTCGTCTGAGAAATATGAGAGATATAGTGGACTACGGGCAAGCCATCAGGCTGTGTACAGTAGTCACGGTACCGTCATCGCGACGCCTTACCTCGGTTCGTGGAAGGCCCCGTACGTGAACATTTTGGATAAGCCGTTTATGTTTGTCATCGTAGTTATGATATTCTTGGGTCCAGCAAGGGTCATGGTGGTTTGTTGTTGCCATTCAAATGAGGTAATAAGACAGTCATGCCTACTTTGAGGACCCAAAATAGGAAAAAGTGCCCGAAAGGTTTGCTAGAAAGCACTTTCATGTGACCTAAGATGTTTCCGGAGATAACAGACGGTCAAAAGTTGTCACAATCTCTAACTACTTCAAGGAGGCGACACTGCCAGATTTCAAAAATGGTACTCGACATTTACGAGTAGATAATAGGTATGCGGTCGATGCGAACTGGTGAGGACGTATGTGAGTATCAGGAACGTGCACTGGCTAGCTTGGAAGTTGCGGAAATATGAGATTAGAGATATTTAGTGATGTTGCCTGTTCATACGATGAGCTGACCTCAGAATGGAAACGTTACGGCCTGGAGAAATGTGTGGGGCTTTGCATAACCAGTTGCCTCTGAGGCGTCATATCACGTGCATTTGGTGGTATCGTAGCATCTTTTCTCTATGCATATTTCGGTTTATAGGGCAATTGCTCGGGATGTACGCTACGACCAGGACAAGCTTAGACCGGAATCAATTTTTCCTTCCTCCATTGCAGATTATGAAGTTCATCATGCGGAGGGAGTATATTTTGGGGAGAGGTCATGCAATCGAAGTGAGGTTTGTCAACCGTACAATCGTTTGCATCGTTGTGGACAGGGAGTGCAGAAGGGGCATGTTACGAAAATATATGGAGGGCTCCAAAAGCTTTCGTATACAAAGTTGTGTCCATCGAGAGGGCCTTTCTCCACTTAATTTCATCATCGACGAGATGATGGGATGAACGCTGAAATGTCTTCTGGACCCAGTTTCCCGGAAAAAATCTTATCGATCTGGGGATATGCAGGCGTTCTCATCTCCGAGGGAGAGGAAAAGGCGCAGGTGTTCTTGGATGAACTGACCAAAGTCATTCTGTCCATAGATGTGCAATTTGCACCCACAAAGTGTACCGTTAACATACATCGGTATATGAGAGCCCGTAGTGGATGTCATTTTGTATTAATAATAATAAAAATAATAATGTTCATTCCCAACTTTGGGTGGCATCCGTCTGGCATGATGATGGCATGAGATGTTTGACATGAAATGATTTGGTCTGTATGGGCAATTCTGTGAGGAAAGGGTTATTTTTGGTTGACCGAGGAAACCCTCAGAGATAGAACAAAGCTTACATAAGATCGCACATATTTTTCTGATCCGGTTGGAGAAATAGTGTGGTGCGCCGCTTTATATACATTCGAATTTGGAGTAGTTTTGATTGTGGTGTGACTCATGGGGTCAATGCCTGAAGCTGCAATGCTCGGGTCACCTTTGCTAATTTGAAGCATCTATGGCCTCAAGGCGGCCGTGAATATCAAGTAACTTGTGTATCAGGCCGCAATGCGAGCTGTTCTGTTGTATGGCTATGGGACCTGGCCCTTTTAGGAAGCGGAACCAATGCGCTTTTAGGCGTTTGACGATGGCTATCTCAAAAACCATGGCTCGTGTGGTCGGTGTCGGCAAATCCATGAGGCGACAGCTACATAGCTACTGAAAAACGTGTCCCTGCAGTCTCCAGCTTGATCATCATCCTTCTATGGGGCAGGTGGATCGTCGCAAATTCGGCTTGCCCTTTCCACAAGTTAAAATCCTTATACGGTGTTCGGTTGGCCCTATGCTGCAGCAACATATCCCCATCTAACCTAACCCTGCACCCGACTTCAATGCAACAGCGCAACCAGTGAGTCTCTTTAGTTTCAGACTGCACCATATTTTTGAGATAGAACTTGCCATGTTCTCCCAAGTCGAATTATCCCACATCCATCTTAGCATGCACTTTCGCTCGTTGTGACTTCTGTATCACATAAAACGCTTGAAAATTTCTCCCGCTCAATCTCCCTGAACTCAACTGCGTAAATTCAAATGTCCCGCCCAATCCTGCTTTCTATTCATTGACATTTTCTTATTATCGCATCACCCCATCTCTATCCCATCCATTAAAGCATTGCGTTGCACAAACTATGAACATGTTGTTGGTTCCTCAAATGAACCGTATTATCACTTGTTTAAATTCACATTTTGGGCACTTTTCGAACTGGTTTCTCATGCTTGATACTTGTCTCCGTGTTTGTCGTGGGTCTAACTGTCGGTCGATACCTGTCAAGGTTTGTTGTACATTAGTTTATTTATTGATATTTTGTCATACAGTACAGCACATTTTCGTCGGGATCACTTTCGTTTTGAATTCGGATCCATTGTTCGGTGCTCGTTGCTCGACTTATCGATTTTGTCGCTTACAGTACTTGGCAAGAACACTTTCCGCGAACTCCGTCGAAAATACCAATAGCAAGGAGCGGTGTATTAAAAGAGAAGAATCATGGAGAAGAGGCTATACAGACAGACGGCAGGCAAGTGATTCGTGATATGCATTCTTGTATGGGCTCTTCGGCTGGGTCTAGAGATAGCAGGCGTAGCAGGAGATCCGAGTCAGCCTTATTATCAGCCAAGTTAAAGCGAAGTCAGCTACAGAAAGTGTAGGAAATGCAGGCTGTGAGAGACGAGCAGGACCGTCAGATCCAGCCAATGAAAGCTGATAACGACGTAGAAGCTGCTCGTTTAATGCACACCGTCCCTTGCTCCGAGGATGAATCGCGTGCCGATGATGAGTCAGTTTCTGCGCCCTCAAGGGTGGCGATTTACGCTGAGGAATGCCGCAGGTAACATGAACTTGGGCCGTCATACCGCGAGCCTAATTCTGATGCTAATAATGTTCCAGTTGCAACCACATCCAAATCGGCTGAGATACCAGTGTGGGATGACCCCACCAAAGGGTACCTTTTAGGGAAGCACTCCCCTAAGCGCAACAGCGAAGGGTGTACGGCTGGTAATCATACGCTAGCCCCTTTGACTTTAATTGACTTCCCCATATTCGAATTAGCTAAATTCGACGGTAGTTCGCAAGATTATTCGAAATTCATTCGTCGGTTTGAGTTCTATGTTGAGTCGAGAACGACTGATGATGGGTAGAGGTTGCTTTGCTTGCTGCATTACTGCAGAGGGAGAGCGCGCGAGGCCATCGCAGGGTGCACGGTACTTCCACCCCCAGAAGCCTATCGACGTGCCCGCCAAATTCTGAGTAGGCTTTTTGGCAGGTCTCATTGTGTCGCCCGATCGTTGTTAGATGGGCTGCACGAAACGTTTAGGGCATTCTCGGCTTCTCCAGCTGATTTACCACGGCTCACAATAAAACTGGAGAATTGCGAAATAGCCTTGAAACAGATAGGTTATGAGGCCCACCTGAACTCCCTGTCGATTCTCGAACGGTTTGTTCGCTGCCTGCCAATATCGCTCCAGCAGAAGTGGGCCGAATACATCAATAGTGTAACGAAGGATGAACTTGAACCGACGTTTAGAGATCTTCGTGACTTCATGGATATCAG
The DNA here is from genome assembly GCF_000715545.1 of Opisthorchis viverrini. Lineage (NCBI taxonomy): Eukaryota > Metazoa > Platyhelminthes > Trematoda > Opisthorchiida > Opisthorchiidae > Opisthorchis > Opisthorchis viverrini. Next base: position 291,200 of record NW_008751963.1, on the reverse strand, counting down.
AGCAAGGATATCCCATAGTAGGTTTGGCACGATAGCCGACCAAACCAACAAGTGTCGCGCGGCCCAGACAACCCTGCCCAAGCAATCCATCAAACGGCAACATTCATTCGTTAACGCTGCTTTTGAGGCACCTGAATCCTGCCCTCTTCGTAGGGAACCGCACCCATTAACAGATTGCGTGAAATTTGCGGAGTATGAGTGTGATAAAGGCCGGGATGTGGCTATGTGGTGTAAGGTGTGCTTCCGTTGCTTGAGGGCTGGGCACATGATCAAGGCATGCAACACTGAACGCAAGTGTGTTGTAGATGAATGCAAGGCACGTCACCATTACTTGCTACACACCACGCCTGAACATTCGCGTTCGGTGCAGGGCATCTATAACACTGCCAATGCACTTCAAGGTTCAACAGCGTTGAGCTTGCTCCTAGTCCGCATTGAAGGGCCCTTAGGTGAGATCGTTGTCTACGCGTTGTTAGACAATGACTCCGATACTACCCTGGTGAGCCACGACGTGTTGCGAAAACTGGGCATCCCGCCACACCCATCACAATTCACTATCAAGACCATGAGTGGTACATGTCTATCCGATTAGTGCGTGGAGAACTTAGAAATCGGATCCCTGTTAGACAGCACTTGGGTCAATATCGAGAAAGCGTTCGTTGTGCCTGGTATTATGCCATGCGTTAACGTCAGATCTCGTCTAGCACTGGCAAGGCGCCATGCGCATTTGGACGACTTGCATATCACCGAAATACCACGCAAGTGTGCCGCAATTTTGATAGGATGTGACGTACATTGGGGACTCACATTGGGTACTGGACCAGCGACTAGGGGCACGTAAACAGCCGTTTGGATTGAAAACGCCCCTCGGATGTACTATCTTAGACCCAAAAGGGAGTGAACAGCGGTGTCACCTTTCTGTAAATTGCCTATCTCGGGAAGATCCGAACATCATGCAACAACTGAATCGACTATACAATGACGAGTTTGCAGATGTTAACTCGCTTAATTTGGCCTTGTCTCCCGAAGATAAACGTGTTCTGGAGTTCGTAAAAGCAAGGGTTCGTGTGATTGATAGTCAATTTGTTATCCCATTGCCATGGAAAGATGATAGCAGTTGTGCCACTTCCAACCTGCAGATGGCAATCATGTAACTGCAGAGTTTGAAAAGGCGTTTCTTGAAGGATGTGACCTATTTCCAACAGTATAAATATGTGATAGAACGCAGCTTTAAGACGGGATACGCTTCGTCAGTGCCGGCACATCAGTTGAGTCCCGAGTTTCGTCCTCGGTGGTATTTATCTCATCAATCAGTCGTCATTCTGAAGAAGCCTGGGAAATTGAGGGTGGTGTTTGATTGTGCGGTGCAATTCAACAAGTAATCTCCAAATGACTACATCTATAAAGGTCCAGATTGGACAACTGATCTGATAGAAGTGCTTTTGCGTTTTCGCAAGGAGCGCGCAGCACTTTTGGTTGACATAGAAGGGATGTGTATGCAAGTCCGCGTTCCGGAAAACGATACAGGCGCCCTTCGGTCCCTATGGTGGCCGGGTAGCGATATTTCATTGGAGCCGGTGGAGTTCCAAATGAACGCGCACGTGTTTGGAGCGAACTATTTGCCATTCTGCGCCAACTTTGCTCTGCAGCAAACTGTGGAGCTATTTGCAAATGACTATGATCTTATAGTCTCCGTGGCGATTCGTAATAATTTCTACGTAGGCGACTGTTTGTTGTCCGTTCCATCCATTGATGCCGCTAGAATGATATCCACTCAGCTGACTGAAATGCTCTTCAAGGCAGGCTTCCACCTCAGAAAATGGGCAACTAACGCACCCGAGGCCATAGAGCACTTTTTCAGTGCCGAGCGTGCTGAGTCACCGGTAACGTTGTCGTGTTGCAACCCGGTCATACATCCAACCCTTGGTATACAATGGGATAATTTACGAGACGAATTCTGTTTCCAGTATGCTATACCGAGAGGACCGCACACGAGACGCGGCATATTGTCATCTGTGTGTTCCCTTTTTGGCCCACCTGGTATCGTGGCACCGCTCTGCTTACCACCTTAGCAACTGCTACAAAGGCTGTGTCGAACCGGCCTTGGACGGGACACTCCTATCGACCAGTCATGTGCAAAAGAATGAACAGATTGGGTTGACATTGTCACCCCGCTCGGTAAAATCGGACAGTCTAGGTGTATGTTCTCAGTGGACATTAGCTATCGAGGTGAAGCAGATCTGCATCTGTTCAGCGACGCATCAGATATCGGATATGGGGTTGCTGCTTACGTTCGGTTCTGTGCGGGGCTTAATCGACCATGTTGTCGATTGCTTTTTGGTAAGTCGAGAGTGTCCCCCCTCAAGACAGTATCTCGGCTGGAGCTAACAGCGACCGTGCTTGCGGTAAAGACAGTCTGTATCATTACTAAGAGTCTGAAGGACATATCGTTCAAAAGTTATTTTTGGACGGATTCGCAGATTGTTTTGCACTGGATTAACGATCGATCTTCCAGATTCACGACGTTTGTTGCAAATCACTTGGTAATCATACACGAGTATTCCAGCAGGGAGCAGTGGAGGCACGTTAAATCTTCAGATAATCTTGCAGATGTGACACCAGACGCTTGTGCCTGATTGAGGGTGCTGAGTAGAGTGTAGACTTTTTGGGTCTGATGCCGGAATTCCCGTAGAGGTCAGCGTTCTCTCTCCCCCTAGACCAGTCATAGCCTAGACCCTACTTGAGCGTATCCTCGTATCACTTTGCAACGCATCGCTTGGAGAAATTTGGTGGCCGGTGTATCGCACAAAACGCTTAAAAATTTCTCCCGCCCAATCTCCCTGAACTCAACTGCGTAAATTCAAATGTCCCGCCCAATCCTGCTTTCTATTCATTGACATTTTCTTATTATCGCATCACCTTACCTCTATCCCATCCATTAAAGCATTGCGTTGCACAAACTATGAACATGTTGTTGGTTCCTCAAATGAACCGTATTATCACTTGTTTAAATTCACATTTTGGGCACTTTTCGAACTGGTTTCTCATGCTTGATACTTGTCTCCGTGTTTGTCGTGGGTCTAACTGTCGGTCGATACCTGTCAAGGTTTGTTGTACATTAGTTTATTTATTGATATTTTGTCATACAGTACAGCACATTTTCGTCGGGATCACTTTCGTTTTGAATTCGGATCCATTGTTCGGTGCTCGTTGCTCGACTTATCGATTTTGTCGCTCACAACTTCAGACATTTACCCAACTACCCAAGGTCACCCATGGCCAGCAATCGTTTTCAGTATTAGTTCGTGTCAGCAGGCTGTCTTTGAACTAGTCGGACCTCATGCTCACCGTTTCTCACAAGCTAGGAAAGAAACCTATTAATACTATTTCATCGAATACTTCCAGCCTTTTATGATATTGTCTTCTTTCCGCGCAATCCCCACTACCCGCAAATCCCACAGTCATACGTCATTCTGAATGTGAACGCATGATCATGCCAGATGGTATGCTACACACAATTTGGGAACAAACATTAGTAATATTGCTATCATTATTATAATTACACGGGTGGATACACAGGATCGAGGCTTTTGCCCAAGTTTCCCGGGTCGGTTTTGTTCTTGTCGGTCAGCGTCTGTCGTTCATCTGAAAGGCACAAGTGAAAAAAGGGTGTAGCACTGCTCTTTATGTTCTCAGCGCGGGGATTCGCATAAATAAGTGTCTAATAGTGCTTTAAATTGGGTTCGAGAAGGAGCGTGTACAACCGTCGAAGGAAGGTCATTCCACACACCTACAACCCGAAATGAGAAAAAAATTTGTCTAATGAATGTGTGTGCTCTGAGCTTGAAAATTTTCTTACTATGTCCCGGCCGGGTGTTTGCTGGGTCAACGGTAAAAAACCTGTTTGCCAAGCTTCGTTCAAACAGGGCGTAAGTAAGAATTAGGTCCCCTCGGAGGCGACGGTACTCCAGGGGAAAGAGATCAAGCATCGCGAGACGCGTTTCGTAGTCCACGGATTTGAGGCCGGCAACCATTCTAGTGGCGGCCCGCTGGACACGCTCAATGAGGGTAACGTCTTTCGTACGTCCTGAGTAGACAACTTGGTTGGCGTACTCCAGGAGCGGTCTGACGTAGGCCCCATAGAGTATTTGGAAGTCCATGCGAGTAATACGGGAGAAGGTGCGTCGGATCATCCGTAAAATGGCGAATGCCTTTTGGGCCGATTTCTCATGGTGTAGTGCGAAGGACAAGTTTGAGGAGACCCAGATGCCTAAATCTTTTTTGGCATCTATCCTCATGATGTTTTCTGGTCCCTTTTCACCATGCATAACAAAGGCAATCGCTGAATCCCCTCCAAACAACACATGGACGCACTTTTCATCATTCAGAGGAAGGTGCCAGTCCAACGACCACTGCTTGGCAGCGTCTACATCAATTTGGAGGGAACTGGCATTAGTACTCCAGGATTTCAAATCGTCCGCACAAAGTAGACATGGACTCGCAAGAATATCTGGGAGGTCGTTGACGTAGATCAGAAACAGGAGTGGTCCCAGGACGGACCCTTGGGTAACTCCAATGGAGACTGGCGCTGAATAAGAGCAGGTGGAGCTTATTCTCACTCGGAATGATGTGTCTGATAGGAACGCCTTGATCTAATGAAGGATTTTTCCTTGAATCTCGTAAGACTCGAGTTTGTGGAGCAGCAGGACTTGTGGAACCCTATCAAATGCTTTCGAGAGGTCGAAAAACATGGCATCCGACATGCGTCCTTCGTCCTTGGTTTGGAATACGTTGTCCATAAACACGAGCATGTAGGTCACGCAAGAGCGGTGTGGGACAAATCCATGTTGAGCTGGAGATATCAGATTGCCGGAAGTAAGGTGGTCTAGTATAGCTCGCTTCAGATTGGGTTCCGTCACCTTGCACGGGACGCTAGTGAGGCCTATAGGCCTATAGCTGCTAGGCGACAGTCAGTCACCAGTTTTGTAGATTGGCTTGACGGTCGCTGCTTTCCAAGCAGGGGGACAGTGGCCTTCGTCAAGCGACTGACGAAACACCAGGTGTAAATGATTTGCCAGTGTGGAGGACGTTTCTTTCAGGTGGGGCTGAGTATAGACAGGCATAGTGTTCGCTGTAAACCTCAGATACCACTGCTGGGTCATTCGTCGGTTCTGCGTTTCTCTCCCTCAAGAAGAACGCCGATGTCTTGTTTCTGCGGCGATGTCTCATGTATTTGAACAGAACGTTTTTGCTTTTTTCCAGCGAGGTCCAGAATGGTGGCTTGTTTTTGTATGTTCCATTTGGGGATGTCTGATTTACAGTGGTTCCCCATTGTATGAAGTGCCAGCTCATGTTCTGTACCCCCTGTAGTCAACTTTCTGAGAAAGAGTTAGGATCTTTTTTCCACAAGTCAGCGAATCCTTTTGGCAGCCTGCAATACATCCGAGTGCGTGCCGGTTTTTTTGGGACGAACGTTGCGTCAGCCCCATGAACTTTTTGGACAATGGTCCTTTATAGTTCTTCCACTGGAGCTGTTCAAGAAAGATGCGCATTCCTGAGAAGTCTGCACGGCAGAAGTCTCGAAACCACGTTTGGGGTTCCGAATTTCTGGCCCAATAGCAGGTGAAATTAAAGGTCAGTACACGGTGATCGCTATGTCCCGGTGAAGCGTTAATTTCTACCTGATCAACGAAGTGTCTTTCGTTGGTGATGACCAAATCCAACAGTGATGGTTGTTGGCCTGCGCGGTATTTGGTGGGTGCAACGACATGTTGACTTTAAGCGCTCTGTTGAACGACTTCAATTAGCGTCGCCGAAGAACGCCCGCTTGATTCGACGCGCTGGAGTTTTATCCAGGAGGCCTTTGGGGCATTGAAGTCCCCTACCAGCAGGAGATCAGTGAAGTGTTATTCGGTGGAGAGTTGCCTAAGGGTTTGTATGAGGAATTGGCCATCTTCAGGTGGACTCGAGGGGCTACGGTAGGTCACACTGAGAAGGAGAGAATCGGACCCGCGCAGTGGTATTTAGACCCACAGTGCATCGCAAAAGGGTGCGGGGGTGGTTTCAGAGAGGACAGTCGGGATTGGTATGGCCGGTTGTAAGTACAGAGCAACCCCAGCTGCCCGCCCTCTTTTTGAGTCGGCTCGAAAAATAAAGTAACCGTTTATCGAGATCTCCGCGTCAGGGACATCTGGTGTGAGCCAGGTCTCTGTGAGTGCGATTATGGACGGTTTTTCAAGGCAAGCTGACTGTCTAACATCGCCGAGTTTGTTGAAAAGGCTCTACTTCAAGATGAATGATGAGATGGACGAAGCCCACAGGGGTGCCCCATGCTGGTTAGGTTACTAATGTGGTTAACAATGTGATGATTTCAAGTTTCGACGAGAAAGACCTAGCTGCCGAGTTTTTAAGCAACATTGTATCGGTAGCAGAGAGCAGAAATCGAGTGAAGTTAGGATTTAGTACTCCAAACGAGCGGATTTAACACCAAGCGCCCGTCCACATTCTAGATCTTTGCTACGGCTGCATCCATTGGTGCACGTTTGGCGACGCGTGTGGACCTTGAATCTAAGGGCTCAGGTCTACACCGCTTGGTCTTACGACTGACAAGTAAACGCTTCTATTCAGCCCTAACTCCGCCGCGCCCAATAATGCATTTCGTTGCCGAATCCCACCGTCTAAGCATCGATGTGCACACGACTTCCCCGTTATCGCCCATTTGGACTACTTCAGCTGGTTGTGAGCTTACCTTCATAACTTTCATAACCTTCATAAGTCCCCAAGTTCAGCACGGACACCGACACGGGGTTGTTGACAAAGGGATTTGTTAAGTGATCAGCGAGTTAGCCACTACAATTTTGTTTAATTATTTCTTCTAGAGTCGTGATTGATTATACATTTTTTTCAGAAACCCTGTCGAGCAAAAAACTGAGAAATGGATTGACTACTTATCATGTGTGTACCGATGCAACCAATGAGGAGGAACATGATTTGTTAAAGGTGGTTGTGTATTTTTCAGGCATGGGGTGTTGGTGGGTGAACGAAGTACGGATATGAAGGACCAACATAGGCCATTGGATTAGTCTGTTATGTGTATGGTTAAGGGCATTATAACCAGCTACGAGCATGTGCGAGGGCCCGGCACTAAGAGTAAAAGGAAGAAGGCCTTCGCTCCCGAGTTATTTACTGGGAAATGCGAACTGACCGGCTACAGACCATCGGACAGGGAAGCAAAATCCTAATTAGCATCTTATTTGCGAAAACTGGACATCCATCTTCTCCCGAACGGATCTTTTTGAACTTTCCTGGAGATTCATTGACTCCAATCAATCCTCGCTCAACTCCAAGCAAATGTCACAAAGAGACTCCACGAATTCCGTAACAGATCGTTCCTTTTCAAAAGACGTGAAGTGAATTTCCACGAACACCACATACTACTCGCGTACCTCTCCATCAGTAATACCACCGTTACATACCTCCACCCCTTAAAGCTCGATCGCATGCCATCGATCTTCATTTACCTCCGTCAGGTCGGCTTCGGCATAGGGTCTACTCGGCCGCTTTTCGCGTGTATCATGCCACTTGTGAAGCCGCGTCCCATTCACTATTTGCGATCCTCGACCATCTTCAATGGTATAGACGTTCGCCGGCGGTCGGTAACGACAAACGGCCCTTGCCATCGACTGCCTAGCTTCCGCGACCCCAGTCCACTCCCTCCAGGATTCTGGTGGTCCTTCCAGCTGACGCTCGTGCCTATGGGAAACGTTCATACTTTTGTACTTGCCGTTTTCTGCTTAATCCTATCCTGAATGGCGGTCAAGCTTTCTCGACCTCTCCTTCTTTCTTCCTCTAGCTCCTCCGGAGACAAGCGTCTTCCCGCCCACAACCCAATTTCCTGATCAACCGGAACGCGCGGATGTCGACCGTACATCAGCATAAACATGGACTTGCCTGTGTTTGACTGTGTGGAAGCACGAAGAGCTAGCAAGACCATTGGAAAGTTCATTTTCCAATCACCTTTGGCCGCAAGCTACTCCTTGATCGTTCGGTTAGGCTATTTGTTTGCGGGTGGTATGGTGCCGTCCTTAGCCGTCTGACACCCAGCTTCTGCAGGTAATTCCCAAACTCCTTGCTCTTGAAGCAAGGCCTCTGATCGGTTAACCATTTTTGGAACCCCATGGTCGGCGACGATGTGATGCATCACCACTCCACTGATCGTCGTCGCCCGCTAATTAGGCATGGTTGCCGCCTCAATCCATCGCGACAGGTGTTCTGGCATCATCGCGATGTATTTATTCTTACTGGTTATCACCGAAAATGGGCTAATGAAGTCAACTGACGACAGCTCGCCGATTTCTGAGACAGGAATAGGTTCCATTGGATGGGTTGCCCCTGTCGTATCCTCTTTCATTGGTTGGCATCGCCTACAGGGCACCACATAACTCACCACCTTACTTCTCGTCCCAGGCCAGTAGACCCTTCGTCGAAGTGAGTCGTACGTCCTCGTGCACCCTGTATGTGCCACATCATGGCATTCGACGATAAGGTTCCGTCTCAAGAAGCGAGGTATCACGGGCAGTAAAACATCCGAATCAGTGGCGTTCCAGGAAATTATGCCAGCTTCATTCAGCCCCAGCCGGTCAAAGTGACTCTGGAACGCGTCTAATTCCTTGTCTCCCTCTCCGTTCTCAACGTTCCTCCCATACAACAAGGCAGATGCTACCTTTTGAAATACAGGATCCTGCCGTTTTAGTTGCACCAACTTTCCGGGATCCAGTTCGACAATGAAGCCATTGGATCCAATCAGGATCTTGGTGACCTCATCTTCAGCCTCTGGTCTTGACAGCCAATCAGCCAAGTGGTTCTCCTTCTGGCACGTGCTGGATTGTGGAGTCGTACTCTTGCAGTCGGGGCGATCAGCGTGCGAGCTTCCCGGTAGTCCTAATCCACTCCACGGTTTTGTGATCGGTTTCGACATGAAACCTTTGCCCAAGTAGATATGGTTTCCACTTATCTAGGGCCCAGACGATCGCCAAACATTCCTTCTCAGTGGTGGAGTACTTCTGTTCAGCATTTGTCAGGACGCGACTGGCATATTCGATAACTTCATTCCTCTGCTTTAGGACCGCGCCGATACCGCGATCACTGGCGTCCGTTGCAACAATAAACATCTCTCCGACCCTGGGAAGTTTGAAGGTTAGTTGCTGATCCAACATCTGTGCTTTGACATGCTCAAAAGCTTCATGTGCTTCTCCGGTCTATTCGAACTTCCGATTTAGACCAAGCAAATCGTACAGTGGTGAAGCGATTTCGTTGAAATCCTTAACGAACCGGCTGTGGTATGCTGTTCGTCCAAGAAACTGCCGTAGAGACTGCTTTGAATTAAGATCAGCAAAATTTTTGATCTTTGCCAATTTTTCGGGCAGTGGGCTAACTTCTCCCAGACACATTTCGTGCCCAGCAGTGTCACCGAACCTTGAGCGAGCTGTGTCTTGGCTTCATCTATCCGCAGGCCAGCCTTCCGGATCCGCTTCAATACAGCTTTGAAGTAAACTGAGTGCACTGGTTCCGAATTGCTGTACACAACCATATCGTCTCCGTACACGGCAACATTCTGGAACCCCTGGGTTACCCGGAGCATCAAGCGCCGGAATGTGAATGGTGCCCCGAACAAACCAAACGGCATTCGTCCAAATTGATATTGGGTGTACCTAACAGAAAACGCCCTTTTCTCCTGGTCCTCCTCCTTGATAGGTTTTTCATAGTATCCAGGAAGCAAGTCGAACACAGTGAAGTATCGGGAGTGCTGGAGGGAATAGAAAATCTTTGCAGCCGGAAGCACGGCTACAACCCGATTTACGGTCAGCTCATTCAAGCGCCGGAAATCCACGCAAAACCTGTATTTTCCAATCACCTTCCTTAGAAGCACAACTGAGGAATTGTACGCACGCAGCGCACTAACAACAGCGCCTGGGTAACCTTCAAGCTTGATTGCACCATACTTTGTCACCAGCATTCCGTGCATTAGTTCAATCACAAAATCTGTGCGCTTGAGAAAATCCGCCCACAATATTATCTGTTCTACGTCTGGGCTGATTAGGAACGCATGCTGCACGGACTTGTCGCCTAGGTGTATCGAGCGCGTTGACAATCCGTCAGTCTTCAGTCGATATCCACCAAGAGCTATCACGGCTAGCCCGTACGGTCTGCGTTCAGCTTGGTTCCCTCTTTGCATCAGCGATAGTTCTGCTCCTGTATCAATCAAACATAACTCCGTTTTCCCGTATACCTCGACAACAGCCTGTATGGTAGCTTGTCGGTGCGCTAATCGCGACCCACCCTGAAAAAGAAGAGTACTCTAAATTTTTATTTTGTACAAGTGGTCGGGTACATGGACACTGATTCTTCCAGTGGCCAGGCTTGCCACACATGTAGCAACGGCTGGTTCGAGCTTGCCCTTACGATTCCGTCTTCAAGGCTGCCAGCTGTTCGGCGAGTTTGTTCACTCTGCTGTGCAGTTCCTGCGCTAGTGAACCATCCCTCTTCTCCTACGACTGCAACGTGGTCAGTGGTGCCCCGGGCAGCTCCCGTTTCAGACGCACCATCTCCTCCACATCCAACTGGCCAGTTGCTCGCGTCAACCACAACTGAACACCAAGTGCCGCCGCACACCTTCGAGGAATTGGTCACTCCGTCCAGCCTTGGCAAAGCGCGATCCAACGACTGTTGCAGGCCTGCGAGGAACACAGTCGTGTCAGATCCAGGCGCCATCCTGGCAGTCTTGAACCGCCTCCAGGAAGGTCCGAACATCCCCATCCTCAAGAGGTTGGGGCCACGGGATCTTCATCCTTATCCTGGGCACGGCACCAAATGGAAGGATGAAGGCCCTTGCTTCGGAGTTATTTACTGGGAAACGCCAACTTATCGGTCACAGACCATCGGACAGAGAAGCAAAACTCTAATTTGCATCTAATTTAAAAAAAACATCCATCTTCTCCTGAACGGATCTTCTTGAACTTTCCCGGAGATTCATTGACTCCAACCATTCTTCGCTCAAGTCCAAGCAAATGTTGTGAATTGACTCCACGAATTCCACAACACGAGTAGCCTCGGCAGGTGGCATCTGATATAGTTATGAGTATGACCGGGCTGACTTTGGTGATTGGACTGAACAGCTGTGCACAGCTGAAGCCTCATAGCTGGCGTTACACATAGACACAGGCCTTGCAATTACGATAAATAGCTTAGGTAGGCACGAGTACGATGGTTCATCGTTTGCCGCTGGATTCAGATATCACACATAGTTGGAGCCCCGTTTTTATCGGCTCGCATAGATACTGGCCTGATATTTGCTATAGATAGCTCCGGAGTATGGTGACTATCTCCCTTACATACATCTTTTCTCCTAGATTGTCTTAGTATCGTCCAACTCACTAATAACCCCCAGGAAATCTAGTCCACCATCTCAGAATTGACATCCCAGCCGTCGTTACGTGTTTGGTTACCCTCACCACGCCGCCTCAGCCTACATAGAGTAAACTGTCCTGTCTCAGGTGGTATAGTTATACTGGCAATCTTAGCTTGACTTTAATGACTACACTACTGAGTGCAAATCCATTCGTATCCTGTCTTAATCAACCACCTGGTGTCACTGCCATAACTGTGATAGACGTTCATTTTTCCCCTATTGAAGGATTATATCCTGGTGGCCCCTATAACTCTTCAGACATTATTGATCTCATCTCATTTCATCTTCTTCCCAGGCTTCCACCCGTCGTAATACGCGCTATGGATGATCTGCTTGGCCCTTGTACACTACATATGATCTGTACATTACAAACGAAGGGATCCCCGACCTGAAAAAAAGAAAAAAACAACAAATACTACGCGCAATATTACATTGGTTTCGCTCACCCTGAGAAATCCCCCGGCAAATGCACAACATCCCGCTGAAGGCAGGACTGCGCATCTCGGCATAATTACCGCAATCACAACTTCCGTCAGGCAGCTGTCTAGAAACCGAAGCATTTCAGTGCAGTGACGGCACGGCACTCTGATAACCAGTTTGATAGCACACCCGCAATTGTTCACTTCCTACATTGACTGCGCCCCCTCGCCGACTCGTTTCCTTACCGGCAACCACAATCAGTATATCGCAACCCCCATCAGTCGTGCTCTTATTCTGACAGTAATACTGTCATCATCCTGACGGTATGCTACCCACCAGTTGGGAATAAAACATTATTATAAGCGAGAGCGCGCACAGTTATGGGTACGACGGGTAAGCGTTGGCAGTTAAATTAAGACACTACGCATAGTTGTGCCCTAATAATCAGCGTCGCATATTTACACTGGCCCAGTAGTCTCAGAAAGTAGTCAAGGTAGGTAACATCGCGTACGGCTGTGAGTATGAGGTCCGTCGTTGGCCATTAGATTAGATATGTGTGCATAGTTTGGGCCTCGTATTCATCGATTCACATAAATACTGCACTGGTGGTTATCCTAAGTAGTGAAATTGAGCGACAACGTGTACATTTACGCGTACGACAGATTAGATTGGATTAAGTTACCGATCAATCAACGCCACACATGGATGCGGAACTAGCAGGTGCGATAGGCAGCCAGGTAAGGCGACATCGAGTGCAGCCATGAATATGACAGGCCAACATATTGGGCTATCACACCTAGTTGAGGCCTCATTTTTGCCTGCCTGCATAGATACTAGGCTGGGGCTTACTAGAGGTAGCATAGATAAGCGGTTATGGGTATTAAAGACCGTCACTGGCCATTGAATTATGTTGCTGTGCATAGGTGAGATCCCATAATCAGCGTTGCACATAAACGTGGACCTAGCAGTTACAATAAGTATTCGGGATGAGTGACATCGCTTAGAGTTATGAGCATAAGGGGTCGTCGTTGGCTACAGGATTAGGCTGCCGTGCATATGTTAGGCCCCACAATCAGCGTCGTACACAGACATGGACCCAGCAGTTACGATAAGTAGTCGAGGCAGAAGACAATGGTTATCGTCATCACGGCGACCTCTTTAAGGCGGTCACCACTTATAGAGCGTCATATTCATGATAGGAATCATACCTGCAGATATCTCGTGACGCCGTATTATCTACACGGCGACCTCGGCGGTCACCACTTATAGAGCGTCATATTCATGATAGGAATCATACCTGCAGATATCTCGTGACGCCGTATTATCTACAGTACAGTTATGATATCTGAGAAGGTAGGTCATCCACAGAGATGGCCCCCGCATCGCTACTGCACAGTTCATGTTGTTGTTTGACGGTGTTGCGCTTGGTGAAATTTGAGACTGTGTTCACCGAACAAACTATGTTGTGCTTTTATGATCGTACTTGTTGAAGCTGAGGTGTGTGAAGCAAACAAACGTCAACAGCCAGTATTCCGGGGTGAACACTGAATTAGATATTCGTTAGATGTCATCTCATTTCATCTTTCCAAGCTTTGACCCGTGGAAATATGCGCTACGGACGATCTGTTTGGCCGTTGTCCACTCCACCTGATCTGTGCACTACGAACGAAGGGATCCCCCACCTGAAAAAAACAACAAATACTACGCGCAATATTACATTGGTTTCGCTCACCCTGAGAAATCCCCCGGCAAATGCACAACATCCCGCTGATCGCAGGACTGCGCATCTCGGCATAATTACCGCAATCACAACTTCCGTCAGGCAGCTGTCTAGAAACCGAAGCATTTCAGTGCAGTGACGGCACGGCACTCTGATAACCAGTTTGATAGCACACCCGCAATTGTGCACTTCCTACTTTGACCGCACCCACTCGTTCACTTACCGGCAACCACAATCAGGAAATTCCCACATATCGCAACCCCCATCAGTCGTGCTCTTATTCTGACAGTAATACTGTCATCATCCTGACGGTATGCTACCCACCAGTTGGGAATAAAACATTATTATAAGCGAGAGCGCGCACAGTTATGGGTACGACGGGTAAGCGTTGGCAGTTAAATTAAGACACTACGCATAGTTGTGCCCTAATAATCAGCGTCGCATATTTACACTGGCCTAGTAGTCTCAGAAAGTAGTCAAGGTAGGTAACATCGCGTACGGCTGTGAGTATGAGGTCCGTCGTTGGCCATTAGATTAGATATGTGTGCATAGTTTGGGCCTCGTATTCATCGATTCACATAAATACTGCACTGGTGGTTATCCTAAGTAGTGAAATTGAGCGACAACGTGTACATTTACGCGTACGACAGATTAGATTGGATTAAGTTACCGATCAATCAACGCCACACATGGATGCGGAACTAGCAGGTGCGATAGGCAGCCAGGTAAGGCGACATCGAGTGCAGCCATGAATATGACAGGCCAACATATTGGGCTATCACACCTAGTTGAGGCCTCATTTTTGCCTGCCTGCATAGATACTAGGCTGGGGCTTACTAGAGGTAGCATAGATAAGCGGTTATGGGTATTAAAGACCGTCACTGGCCATTGAATTATGTTGCTGTGCATAGGTGAGATCCCATAATCAGCGTTGCACATAAACGTGGACCTAGCAGTTACAATAAGTATTCGGGATGAGTGACATCGCTTAGAGTTATGAGCATAAGGGGTCGTCGTTGGCTACAGGATTAGGCTGCCGTGCATATGTTAGGCCCCACAATCAGCGTCGTACACAGACATGGACCCAGCAGTTACGATAAGTAGTCGAGGCAGAAGACAATGGTTATCGTCATCACGGCGACCTCTTTAAGGCGGTCACCACTTATAGAGCGTCATATTCATGATAGGAATCATACCTGCAGATATCTCGTGACGCCGTATTATCTACAGTATAGGTATGATATCTGAGAAGGTAGGTCATCCACAGAGATGGCCCCCGCATCGCTACTGCACAGTTCATGTTGTTGTTTGACGGTGTTGCGCTTGGTGAAATTTGAGACTGTGTTCACCGAACAAACTATGTTGTGCTTTTATGATCGTACTTGTTGAAGCTGAGGTGTGTGAAGCAAACAAACGTCAACAGCCAGTATTCCGGGGTGAACACTGAATTAGATATTCGTTAGATGTTTTTTATTCGTAAAAAACACCGAAGAACGTTGTTTTACGTTGCGTAAACCGGTGAAAAATGCGAATCCACGGTGGACTGTGACCTTGAAAGTTTGCTCACTTAAACGAAATGCTACAGGCGAAATATCACCGCAAGATGAAAATGGATTAACCTGCCCCCGGTTAAAGTCACAACTTCGAAAACCCCGTATTTTCGGCGAAGATAATTTAGGTGTGCAAATAGCCAGCGGCCTATTATTATATTGCTTTTCGGCGGATTTTGGACAGCCCCGTGACAAACGTCAAGGTTATGGCCATCGAACAGGGGATGCGCATCCTTGTGTTGGTTGGGTCTCGGTTAGACGAAGGGATTAAGACAGGTAGAGACAGGCTGGTACAGGGTCGCAGATAATTTCGATTCAGTTTGAAGGCCTTGTGGGCCCAAGTTAGGGACCTGCCAGAATGAACGTTTGACGGCCACACGGGGAGTTCGGAGCCATTACTACCGAAGTTTAGAGCATAAGAACAATGGGGATGAACAGGGAATGAAATCGAATGAGCAGCATCTGGTTAGTATTTAACAGAAAAATACTCAAAAAGAGGATGACAGCAAACTAAACGAACCTAACAAAAGGTAAGTATTCGTCAGTGGTGAACCCTGATGATATAGCAATAATAGGTTATTTCCCAACTTTTTGGGAAAAATGGGCATGAGGTTCGACTAGATCAAAGACAGTTCGGTGGCATGAACTAAAACTGAAAGCCATCGCTGGCCATGAGTGACCCTGGGCGGTTAGGTAAATGGCCGGAGTCACAGTGAGCAACAGTGGAGATGGAGACGGGATGATTCAAATTGGGAGCACATGTCAAGTTTTGTCTCAAAAATGTGGTTTAATCTGAAAGCAAGCAGGCTCACTGGTTGCACTGTTGTAGGGATGTCAGGTGCAGGGAATAGGTTGGATGGGGGCAAGTTGCTAATACATAGGGCGACCTGAACTCCGTATACGGATTTGAACTTGTGCAACAGGCAGGTCGAAATTGCAGTAGGAAAGCCAGGCTAGCCAGATCTGAGCGAAAATTTATTGGGTACGGAAGAGTTCATCCCAGAGACGTGGCCGGATTGGAACTGCTCGAAGTTGTGGGTA